>NC_064868.1:87247038-87369716 GCF_024139225.1 Suncus etruscus | reverse complement strand
CTTCTTTGATTTTCATGATGGTACATGTGAAAGATATTATTCTTATGTGTGTCTTATAAAGGAGAATAAAGGGATTATAAAAGTGCCCTAATTTACTCATAAGTAGTAGAGCCATAGGAAGTATTTATTTCTGTCTTGTCAGAACCCCAATTTCATTCTTTGAAGAAATTGTAGTCAGGGCCAGCGAGGTGGCACTAGAGGTAAGGTGTCTGCCTTGCAAGCGCTAGCCAAGGAAGGACGGCGGTTCAATCCCCTGGCATCCCATATGGTCCCCCCAAGCCAGTGGCAATTTCTGAGCGCTTAGCCAGGAGTAACCCCTGAGCATCAAACGGGTGTGGTCCGAAAAACAAAACAAAACAACAACAACAAAAAAAAGAAATTGTAGTAAGATTGTACCACCTTGTATTTCTACTAGTGGGCATGTTGAAGGACAGTTTGAACTTGATGCTCAGAAATGGTCCTCCGAAGTTTGGGATCCTTTAAGTTAAATTTGTATTTCTTGCCTTTGTCTTTCCTTGTAGCCTATATTTAAAAATGAGATGTCCTTTAATATTTCAACTAACAAGGTTCTTTTTCCAGATAAGTATGATCTAAAGCTATTTCTGTATTTAAAAAATAAATGAAATCTTCTAGAAAAATTTTAAACTATTTTACTTTATTAGATGTTATTAGTGCACCTGTCTAGCTAGCAAGTGTTGACTTTCTTGTTCATTATTTTTCTAGGTATCCTTTATATGTATGTTTAATTTATTAAATAATTTTCATTTTTATGCATCAACTGTTTGTTATTAAATGTAATTTCTTGGTAGGGCAAGTACGAGTGTGTTTAACTTAAATCATTATTTTCACTAAACATTTCGTGGTTGAGTGTTGGTTTCTTCTTGTTTTCTTTTTTGAGGGGTGCATACCCAAAGATTCTCAAGAGCTACTCCTGGCACTGTGCTCAGCATCCTTCCTTGCCGTGCTCACAGGCTCACATCAAGCTAGATGCTGGTACAATGGGGGCTATACACAAGGCATCCACCTTCATTCCTAAACTCCCATCAGCTCTGAGTATTGGTTTGAAATATTTTAATAGTTTGAGAGTTTTTTAAATCACGTCATCATTCTGTTTTGTGTTATAAAGGACCTGCTCAGTGAATGGGGAGCAGCCATGGAGATTGGTGTGGGAAGGGAGAACAATGAGTCTTGTTTGTCTGTTGTATACAATGTATGAGCCATTCCCAGCCTGGAGATGTTGAATGTTAGGATTAGAGACAGTAAGCTGACTGGGTCAGGGTTTGCCTTTACAAGGAGAGATTTTTGTGACTGAAAAGAGGTATTGGTAGTGTGGTAGTTGAGGTTATGATGGTGATAGTGGGAGAAATAGTAATAACCGCAGCAGCTATAGCAGTAGGGATATCAGCACTTCTAGTAGTTAGCCTAACAGTATTGGCAACTACCAATTACTATGCATCTAACATACACCTTTATCTGTTGTCATACACCTGTAAAAAACTTTACATTTTCCTTTCACCTTTTCTGAGACACAGCACAATATCTTTAATTACATTTACCCTGACCCTCCGGTCATTTGTGTTAAACTCTGTCTAATAAAAGTGGCAGGGAAAGCAGCAGAGAGCTAGAGAAGCTTGGCTGACTCAGTAAGATTCGAAAAGCTGCTCAACACCCCTGGCCAAAATACACCTTTTCCTTTGCTTGGCTCTGATGTTTTGTCTTACTGTATGTGTGTGTATGTGTGCGGTCACGCGCACCTAACACTGCCAGCTGAGATTCCACAAACTTACATTATTTCCTTCCAAACCTCAAAGTAAGCATTCCTAGTTTCATTTTAGTCACACAAAAGAGAGAGCTCTTAGAGATTACATCACTTGTGGAACCTGGATTTGAATCCAGTTGGTCTGAATTCCAAATCACTTATTTTATCTGCAAAGGCCCACTGAATGAACATGCAAAGAAATACAATATTCTCTCTTGGATAGGGGAAATGGAGGCCGTCCTGCAGTCCCCCATTTCCTGAATTCATCGTGTACTTACTGAAAAAGGAACTGTCCCTACCCCAAATCACACAGATCTCTGGTTTCATTGAACGAGGAATACCTAAGACATTTTCTGGCTGAGCTAACACAAAGGCCCAGTGTTCTTCACGGAGATTGTACAGCCACAGAATGAAATTCTGTCACCTTGACTTGCTTCCTTCCTTCTAGTTTGGCTCAGATCAGCTGCTTTGGGGTAACCCCCACCCTTGCCCCATCCAGCAGGCTTTCATCCTGGCTGTTTTCATCAAGGCATTACATCTCTTTTGCCTTCCTGCTAATGAGCACCAGAAGTAGCTTTCCTCAGCAGATTCTGTTTCGTTTCGCCGACATACCTGCTGAAGCGCTGAATATTAGCCTCTTACTTTTTGTCTCTCCTGGTAATTTAAACAGTGTAAAATCCCTTCTGGGAGAACACATGGCAAAATTCCAGCCTCATCACCTGTTCACCAACCACAATCAAGTTTTCCTTTTGCAGCTGTAGCAGCCATTATCAGAGTCCTGGTCAACTAACTATTGAAATCTCATGTGTGTTGAAAACCATTCACTCCATAGCATTTAAAAGGACTCCTTAACCCTGCTAGGGATCCTCATACCTTTGTATAGAAAGTGTACCTAGTCTTTCCCCTCCCAATGTTAAAAAAGGTTAAATATAACATCATGACTGCTTTTCTTTGCAGTGACTTGAAAGTTCCCCCAAAGTTTAAGAGCCTTTTGTTCCTTTTTAAAAGAAGTTAAATTTACTGTCCTAAGGAGATGATTGAAGGAGCAGATGATTGAAATGGGGACCAAGGAATACATACAAGTCATGTTGTATGAGCAGACGGTAAGAAAGATCACAAGGCTGAGGATAAGAACGGAAGACAAGAGACATGTCACTCAAATGTCACTTTTGCTCAGATTTCAATGGAGGTGGGATAGCGAGACTAGAGGGTTCTTTAATCTTTATGAATCTTTATTATCTATGTCGTCTGTCAGAGGATAACCCCATATTCAACTCCCAAAGGACAAAGAAGAGTTAGTTGGTAGGGAAATGTGATGGTCTGAGTCCCCCTTTGGAGACCTCCTTGCCTTCTCTCCTCATTTTTGCTCCTGTTGTGTTACCAGCTGCCTGTTGTTACACTCTACCAATAGAGGGTGCTGCAGGGACGCAGCAAACGCTAGGAAAGATGAGGCGTCTTCTTTCAGTGCACTTTTCGGTGGGGAGCCAGAAGGTGCACAGAACCCAAACTTTAGGAGCCTTAACTGGTCCATCGTGAACAATTTCTGTGCCCCCAAGCTTCCATTCACACAGTACAAAGCTGGCCCACCCTCTCCAGCCATTCACCACCCTGTTACAGACCTGTTCTGAGGAGGAGCAATAGGGTCTGGACTCAGGCCAGTTTCTGTCCATTCTATGCTGTGTTTCTGCCCTGATGTCAGGACCTGATTTCCTGGAGGCCTCTCTAAGATTTCAGTGTCCTTCCTGTCTCTCAACCTCTAGAGTCCTGTTTTAACTCTTCAGAGGAGTTGGCCAGGTCTGTTTAGCTGACAGTTCTTTGTGTTGTGATTTTAAGCACTGGTGTAGTTTCCTTAGGTACCCTGAGGGGCTCATGACTGATACATTTCATCACTGACAAAATTGCACACGTACTCACAGAGAAAATCATGTATGGTGTCGACAATTGATAGCAATCACAATAAACTGACCTACAAAGGCTTTGCAGGCGAGGAGCCAACAGGAATTCTTTTTTTCTATTAAGAAAAAAAATAAATGAAAGGAAAACAAATGTCAGAGATATGAGAAATGTTCTTCTTGTATGCAGAATCAGCATTACCTTGGGCCAGTTCTCTTGGCAAAGAGGATCTGATTGAGGATGGAAGAAAACTTAAGAAAATGAAAGTAATAAAAACACTTTTATTGAGTTCCAAAACACTGACTTCCAAACAATTAAATTAATAAAGTGGCTTCACCATTTTTTAACTCAATGAAAGTCTTTAAAAATTAAATTGTTTTTAACTCATGATTTGTTAACTCAATAAATGTAGTTTTCCATTTAAGTGCCTTTGAAGTAACTGTTTTTTAATGTAATAAAAGTTTCTTTAATTTTTTTTAAGTTTTTTTATCTAATTGTTTTAAAGTCTTTCAATAAAACTTTTCTCTCTATTTGGCCCCAATGACCAGTTTTCAGAGTAGTGTGCTCTGTTGCTGACCAGTATTGCAAATATTGTTAGATCCAAAGATTTTTAAAGTACATTTGTGAAGAGACTAAATGGCGTCTAGAGTATCCCAAGCTTCCGGGACTCAGACCTATGCTTTCCCGTTCTCACTCTTGACTGAATAAAATGGAATTTCAACAGAAAATGGAATCAGAAGCATTATTCATTTTCTACCAGAAAGGGGACAAAAACAGAACATGTATCTCTTCCCTTATTTTTCCCTTGTTTCTACTGCAACTGAAAAAGATCAGCTTTCTCTCATCAAACAAAGACCAGCTGCTGTGTTTGCACTCAGGATCACATTTTGCCTTTTCAAGGACTTATTAAGTGGAGGATCAGCACAGCTATTTTACTTTTTTGTTACCAATGTCATATGTGGATTGGAAAATGTAATTTATATCAGTGGGGAGAAAAAAATGAGGTAGAGGTGTATTGGGACTCGCACCTATGTATGGCCCGGGTCCTAAGGGAGACATATCTCAATTTAGCAGGCAGTTGGTTACAAATTTTAGGGGATATAGTTCTGCTGTGTGATCGTGTGTGTATTTGGATCACACCCAGTGGTGTTCAGAGCTTACTTCTTTCTCTGTGCTAAAGGTTCACTGCAGGTAGTGCTCATGTGTACAAAGGATCAAACCTGGATCAGCCCCTTCAAGGCAAGCACCTTAGTGCTGACTATTTCTTATTAACTTACTAACCTTTCTATCTCTCTGTTCCCAATTCTGCACATATGAGGGTGGTCTGATGGTAGGGTGTGTGGCAGGATCTTTTGAACTAATGAGGATGAATTCTTGAGACAGTTCTTTTTGGTCATAGTGGGTAGGGATAGGTTGGATATCTGTTGCAACTCAGCCCCTGAAATGGTTGACTGATGGAGGGATGGAGGATGAGGTCTTTCCCCTCCAGCTCGAAGCCCATGTCTGCCACCCTGTCCAGCCAACGGTTCTGAGGTGAAATGGCGAGTAAACAGCTCACAGTCAGGCTTGTGGAAATATTAGCTTTATTCGGTGGCAAGACTGAAGTCCCAAGACTCAGCATAAGTTCCAGCCAAAAGCCTCTCGCCTTCCACAGACCCTTGTTTTTATGCCCCAGAATCAGGTACCACCCAATGGTGGGATCAGATACCACCCAATGGTGGAAGCAGGATCAGGTACCACCCTAGGGTGGGGGCAGAATGCCAGGTCACACCCTAGGGTAGGGCACAATCACTGATCAGGGTAGGGTCAGTAACATAATAATCCCCTAAAATGTTTACATACACAACAGGTATCAGGGTGCCATCAAGATAATCAAGGAGTATCAGTTGCTCCCCAGAGATGACTCGGTTTGGTAAATTTCCATTTGTTCTATATCAATTCCTTTGGTTAAATATTAACAAAGCATTAGAATCATGCATTAGCAATGATCACGGACATAAAATTTTAAATAACATGGTGAATTAGTACAATCAACTCAACGGGTTGATATCTTCAACCTCTGCTCAACAGAAGCTGTTATGAAGAACGAGACGTCCTAGAAGCAAACTAGCTTGGACAGCCTTGAATAAGCACAGGCAGGCCATTCATTATTGTACACAATTTCTGATCCAGGCTCCCTGGCTGATGACACATCAGCCATTGTTTATGTTAACAGACACATTAAGAGCTGGGGCTGGACAGATAGCATGGAGGTAGTGTGTTTGCCCTGCACACAGAAGGACGGTGGTTCAAATCCCAGCATCCCAGATGGTCCTCCGAGCCTGCCAGGAGCAATATCTGAGCATAGAGCCAAGAGTAACCCTGAGCGCTGCTGGGAGTGACCCACCCACCCCCAAATTAGCAGGGGCCGGAGCGGTGGCACAAGCTGTAAGGCCTCTACCTTGCCCACACTAGCCTATGATGGACAGCAGTTCGATCCTCCAGCATCTCATATGGTTCCCCAAACAAGGAGTGATTTCTGAGAGCATAGCCAAAGTAACCCCTGAGCCTCAACGGGTGTGGTTGCCCCCCAATATAAAAAAAACAAGAACAATTAGCAGATACATTAAAAGCAATAAGTACATTAAAAACAATAGCCATAGTATGATAAAGAATCAGCATTTAAAATCATGGTAATCTGTTCTAGAATGCTATTTCCTGCCTCAGCCCATAGTTTGCAGCCCACATTGTCTAAACCAAGCTAAACTTGTTTTACTCAAGGAACTATCTTGTCCATGATGTTCTTATTGAGGGCGATAAATTTTTCCATAAAATATCATGAAATCATACATAAAATACAAAGTAAATTTCTGTTTTTCTCTCAAAATCCATATAGAACCCTAAAAAAGTTAAATTTCTGTGTCCATTAAAACAGACTTTATTTAAAATTAATTAATTAATTAATTAAAAAAAGAAAGAGACTTTGTCCAAGTCCTGAGATATCCCTTGTAACCAAACTCAATCACAATTAACTCAGTCTTTGAGCAGCATTGGTTGTTGGTAACAGATCTTTTCTTCTTAGCTTCTAAAACATTTTCTTTTCTCATTGTATAATTCCTTTGTTTTTTTATGACAATATTTCTTATCCAAATACTGAAGTTCATTGGGATTCAGTTCTAGATTCTTTTTTCCTTTGCATTCTTTTATTTTGTTCTGTTTTGTTTGGGACCACACCTGGTGATATTCTGGTAGTATTGAGGGACCATATGCCCATATGTGATGCTAGAGATCCAACTTGGGTCAGTCACATCCAAGACATATGCTCTACCCACTGTACTATCTCTCAAGCTCTTTCTTTGCATTTGTACTGAAGTTATTTCATAAATTAAAATGGATATCATATAATTGTTGTCACTTAATTATGACCTATAAAAATAAGATGATTCCCCTATGCCCAGTATATAACTAGGCTCATAATTTCACCTGTATGACAGTAAAGTTATTTGGGTAGTTTCTAGCCAATCTGACTATTGTCTTTATAAAAGAGGATATTTAGATTCACAAAGAGACATCAGGAATGTAAACATAAATGAATGGCCATTTAAGGATATGAAAAAGAGTGTGTCATATGTAAGCTAAGGCTGGATGCTTCAGAACAAAAGAAACAATCCTATTGACACTTCTCTATATTACTTATAAAATCATTCCTCAAAATTATCAATAATTTTGCTACATTATCTCTTTTGAGGCTTGCATAGTGGTTTGGGGGTGAAGAAAACACTACTTTTACTTTCACCTTTTATCCTGTTTAATAATTCAGAAGTATATTTTAGTTTACTAACCATAAAAAAACCCATATTCTATAGGACAAGATGAAATGATGCCATTTGCTGCTAGATGGATGTATGTGGACAGTATTTTGCTGAGTGAAATTGATCAGAAGGAGATGAACAGGCCAAGAATGATCTGTTCCATCTTTGGGAAATAAAGAAACACAGTAGGGGAATAACAAATGGCCAAAAGCAACAAACAGAGAATAAAACTTAGGTAGTAGAACTGAGGTTACTTACCATGGCAGGTAGAGGGCAGAACTGGAAAGTCAGTTAGGGATACTCTGGTGGAGGGTCAGGTGTTGGAACATGGTATCCAGTCACAATACTGGAAAATCACAGTGCCAAAAATTAAAGTCCTAAATCAAAAATATATAACTAAATAAAAAGTCAGGCCAAAGGAAGGAAACAAGAAAAAGTCATTGGAAAAATAAAATTGGATAGTTCATTTTATTCATAAATTTGTATTTAATACAATTTGGGATCAGATGAGTACATCAACCATGAATAAAATATTGATCGAAAGAAGGCAGGAGCAGAAGAACAAATACTGAACAATTTCACTTATCCGAGGTATGTAGAGAAACTGATGCTATTGGGCAATATCCATTAATAATCAATCCTGGGCACTGAATAACTGAACTTAGAATACTAGGTAGAGAGAGGGCAATGAGAGGGGTAAAGATAAAGTAGAATAAAAAATATAAGAAGGCATATGTGGAGAGTCTATAGCATGTGGATGGTGGGAAGTATGTGTGCACCCAAATCATAACTGTCTATCAATATATAGTAGGGGGAGTTTTGAGTGGAGGTCTGTTCAGTCCTGAATTGACATCAGAACAGTAGTAAAGGCCACTGGGAATTTTGGTAGGAGGTGTGCAGTCATTTTTGTACACCAATGCCATAAGCATAAACACTACTCTGGCCATGTGACCTAAACTATAGTTAAATATAATCCAAATGAAAACCTAAAAGACTACTTCTGCTGACAAATCCCTTATATTATACTGAGAGAGACTGGTACCTACTAAATTTACAACAAATAAACTCTCAAAATCCTAAAATAAGGCTTTGATCAAATAAGTAGATATTTTTTTCTGGTAGTTTCCAGTTGTTAACAATCTTTTCAGTGTATAATTCAAAGGGCATGGATAATTTCAGAAATACATTGGCCTAGCAATTTGAGTTTGGAAAATGTAACTCAAAGAAATACTCAAAAGGGAAAAAAACCTTTTGGGGTATAAAGATCTTTATAGCTGCAGAGTCTGGAACGAATTGGAAGTGAGAAATGTATATAGTTGAGGAATTGTTAAAATAGTGATGTTTTAGCTTTAATTTTTATGAAGGTATCTAAATAAAAAGGTTCTAGAAACTATGATTTTAATAAAATTTGGGGGGTAGTACAAGGGATACCAGGAGGTGAGTAGGAAACTGGGTAAAGGTGAAAGAGATGCTGGGACACCCAATGGGGAAAAAAAAAGAAAAACAGCAAGCAACACCCCAGAGGTATGTTATCATGGAATGCTGTATTGCTTGTCTAATTCCTAAGAATAGTTTGAAATATATTCTAAGCTCCAATTCATACACTTCCTACTAGCCCAAGGCATGCATGGCCAGGTAGCCTTAATCCTTACAGTTGGGCTATAGGAATTTACTTAGACACAGTTAAGTATACCTCACTTTTACGTAGTCTGCAGTATATTGCTAGGTCACTTAGTGTAACCATGAAATTATGTATTTCCATGAAATGTGAAAAACAGGTATTAGGTCATGTGTGTTTGGGTAAATATCTGTAAGAACACGTTGTTTAACAGATTTAGCACACTATACTATTAGGAAGTATCTATAACCATACCAAAATGTTTGGTTATCAAAACACATAAATATTTTAATTTTTTATTGACTCAGTATGAATTACAGAATTATTTTTGATTGAGTTTTAGGCATACCATGTTCCAACACCAACCCTTTCACGAGCGCACACTCTCCTCTACCAATTTCAACCAGTTTCCTTCTCACGCCTTTCGTGTCTTTATGGCTGACACCTTGTGTTTTTTTTCTTTTAGGCCCTATGGTTTATAACACTTTTCCTTTTAAGTATCATTCATATCATGTATATAGAATCTTATAAATGCACTAAGTGCTATTGCTGTTAAAGAGAGGCTCTGTCTTGGATTATCATAAAGAGATATGATACATGAACTAAAATGATCCACTGATAACAGAGAGAAAGATTCCTCAATTGGACATCAATTAATGGGTATCTTCTAAATATTAGTAACGATGGCCAGGTATAAGTGGAAGAGAAATAATAGAGGTAAAGCCAATAAAACTTATTTAAACTTGGATTTCACTGGGAAAGAGCAGCATTCATCTAGGATGAGCTGGACATGGAAGGAAAATGGTATCTTTGCTAGTGAGAATCTATGTGGTCATACTATATTGGGAGATTATTGAGTAAAGATGGAAAGCTTAAGACTTCATGTTTCTAAACATGGCAAGAAGGTAGAAGAGGCTGAGATTTTCACTGAGAAAACCAGGAATTTGGAGTGAAGAAAGTAACACTTGAAGCTATTTCTGAATAAAGCAGGAAAGAGTGTCCCACAAGACAAAAATACCCTAAAAGAACCCTGAAAAGTTACATGAGTGGGGAAACTGGCCCCTTTCATTCAGAGTGTTTTTGTCTTGAATCATTCTAAAACACTTTTTTCCTGAACTGTCTTTTGTCCAGCAGAAATTAGGAAGAGAGTCTTTGCTAAGTAATTTCCCCTGTACAAGTTTTAATGAAAGAAGATAAAACACTTAAGCAGGCAATATAATCAGTAGATACTGTTAGCTTATAAATTTTATACTCGTCGCACATGAAAATTTGTTGCCTGGTTCCTTGGCTAGCATGAATCTCATCCTGTATCTCTGGATCGTTGCCATGGCTTGATTTGAACAGAGCCCAAATATCTGCTCCTAGACTGTCTGGATAAAAGCATCAAAGTGGTGATAATTATGCAAGGAACCACTTTGTCGCTGCTTCCATGGTTTGACTTAAGACGCTTTAGACATTGACAAAAGTAGGCCACCATGTTTTATTGACCTCAATTAACAAGAAAGCCACATTTCTTTTATTTGTGCCATGCATATGTGCAAGTGATTACAAAAAGTGGCATAAATTTCTAATTGAAACTTGGAGCCCCGTAAAGAGAAAAAGTTTGACTTGTACATGTTTGCAGTTCGGTGAGTCATGGCCAATTTTTTAAACATAAGCCATCTGCCAGCATAATACTTTTAATGATACATTTGCTTGAAATTCTTTTCACATGCTCCCCTGAGTTACTGCACTCAAACACATCAGAAGGAATATTTGGCTCATGCTTTCGGAGCTTCTGTGATCTACTGTCTCCATTGATTTAAGTTGACAATAACTTTCATCACTCAGTGTGTCTCCTCAGAGGCTAATATTCCATTTATCTGTATCTTCCTTTTCTGAAAAGTCTTTGATATTATTTAACATTGTGCCCAAGCTTTGTTGGCTAGTGGTTTTGGATTTTGCTGGAATGTCCAAAGTTTCATTGGAGCTAATAAATGGCCATCTGATGCTTTCATCTGTTTTTCCCAGTAATATTTCAGGGGCTGGCTAAATAGAATCAAAGGTTGATTTGCACAAAAGAATTTAGAAAATTTTACCCAGTGGGCTAATTTGGGGTGAAGGGAATTTAATTGATGCTGACCAAATGCAAGGCTAGACTCCTATAATATCTCTTTAACCCCCTGCTGGCCTTTTTCTAAGAATCACCTAGCAATTTACCTTTGCTGTACTTTTTCTTTATTGTTTTTGGATTGCTTTTCTTAATATTCTTTTTTCAGGGGATTGAAAAACTTATAGTTCATTGGTCTGTACTTCCCGATTACTTATTTATGAACATTTATCTCCAGTATTGGGCAAAATCTATAGCTGTTGGATATTTCTTTTAGGATACTTGGTATTTTGGTATTATTATCTGACTATACTAATAATAGCATAGTTGGTATTGAACATCAGATTTAATAAGAAAGTCAAGGAGACAGTTTCATCATAGGCTCATTTATTCACCACTATTCTCAACAGGCTAGCTCAACTCTCTTGTACTCAAGGCATTAAAGATATGATGGTGAATTCATTTAATTATGTCTTCTGGAGCCTACCATCATATGGTGGTGAAGGGCAAAAATTTCTAGGCCAAACCTGATTCAGTTGCACCTAGAGTAATTAAATTTTCATATATAAAAATAATAATTTCTGGACCTAGAGAATTTGTACAGTAGGTAAGCATGAAGACAGTTCAAGTTAAATCCCTGGTGATATGTATGGCTTCCTGAGTATCTCCAAATGTAATCCCTAAGTTCAGAGGTAGCTACAAGCTTTAGGAGTGACGAACAAACCAAAAGAATAAGACAAAGGTATCGTTGATCCCCACTTGTTTGGTCAAACATATTTGACCGAAATATAAGTATAGTATTTTTCATGTGATGCAATTAACTTTGAATAAAGCAGACCATCTTCCATGACATGGATGGGTCTTGTGCATTAATTTGAAAATGTCCAATTAAATGTAAGTTTGGCAGTAAGTTTTAACAGGCTGATAGCATGGACTTGTGGATCAGTGGTAGAGCACCTATGCTGTAGGGGTGAGATCCTGGGTTCAATCACTGCTTGTATGGTCCTCAGCACCTCTAGATATAATTCCTGATACTGCAGGAAATGGCATAATCTCTCTTTTCTGACACTGCAATAAGTGTGAACTCTCCAAAACAACAACAAATAAAACAGAAATATTCCTAAAATTTTGATTCTCTGCTCCATAAAATCCAGGATCAAGACTTAAGGTCTTACCTTAATTTCCAGTAAGCAGCCCCAGGAGTATGTGCGTGGATTCTAATTTATCTTCTCTCTTCCCTGTCCCTGCCCATTCCTTTTTTCTCCTCCCCTCCTCTCTTCTCCACTCCATTTCTTCCCCTACCCTTCCCAACCCTCCCTTTCCTTCTACTTCCCTTCTCTTCTTTCCTCTTCCTTTTTCTCCTATCCTCACTCATCCCCTCCCCTCCTCTCTTCTCCACATCCATCTTTTCCCTTCTATTCCCTCTCCTCCCCTCCTCTCCCACCTGTCCTCTTTACTCTCTGCCCATCCTCTTCTCTCCCTTTTCAGCCAACCTCCACTCCAATCCTCACTTCCCTAACCTTCCCTCCCCTTCCTTCACCTCCTAACCTGCCTTCCCTCTGTCCCCTCTTCTTCCCTCCCTCCTCTCCTTTATTCCCTCTCCAAAAACATTAGATTTCTTCACCACACTAAATTTTCAAATAGATTTAAAAATTAACAAAAAATTAAAACTTCTTAAAATAAACTTGAACCTTTTACTATACATTTGTTTATATATTAGTTACCAATTTCTATGCACTTTGTTGCCCAAAATCATTGGCTAAAAGCAGCAAGTTAAAGAGAAAGAAAACATTAATAAAAGCAGAGTAACACTCATTTGTGAGTATCAAAAGACAATTATTGAGGACCATGTGAAAAGCAGTTTATTACAGTTAGGAAAGGATATATATATATATATATATATATATATATATATATATATATATATATATATATATATATATATATATGCATTTCATTGTGTTTCCCAACCAAGGCTCAGAAGGTCCCTGGGCCTCGCTTTGGTTTTTCTCCAACTGGGTTCAGTTAGAAAGCCCAAGGATTCCATGCTACTTGATTCAGTGGGACTGGCAGAGAACAATGTTAAGGAGACCATGTAATAATGTCAGGTATTGAACTTGGTTGAGTTAATGCACCCCAATCATTATAATATCTCTTGTTCAAGGAAATTTTTTCAGTTTTATTTTGTTTGAGAGCCACAAAAGGCAGTGCTTAAGGCTTACTCTTAGAGGTGCTAAGTAGACTTTAGAAGATGCTCAAGATTGAATCTAGGTTGGCTACATGTGATATCCTACTAGTTGTACTATATCTCTAGCCCAAGGATTTCTTTTATTTTAATTTTTATTGTGACTGAAGTTCATTACACAGAATTATTTACGGTACATAGTGACAATGAATGAATGGCATTCCCACCAACAATGTTGTCCTCCCTCCACTCCTGTTCCCAGCATGTCTCCCATATCTCCCTCCTTTACCCCTTGCCCCAGAATACTAGTGTAACTGGTCTCTACTTTACATCTTGTAGTAGGTTGGGTATCTATCCTGTTTGGTGTTCCAGTCTGATCATTTTTTATTTATACTACATGTTCATATGACTGGTCCTGGCATCATCCTTTTCCCCCCTCAATTTATGAGGCGAATGATTCAAGTTATGCTATTCTGTTGGAGATAAAAAGGTTAAGGAAAAGAGAAGAAAAATTTGGTATCAACAACTAAAAAAGAAAAAAAAGAAAAAGAAAAAAGAAAAAAAAAATCAAATAATATCCACAAGAGTGAAAAAGAAAGAAAAAAGTGGAAGAAAAAAGAGAAGGAAAATAATATAAAAAACAAACAAAAGGGCGGGGAAGGTGGCGCTGAAGGTAAGGTGTCTGCGTAGGACTGACCGAGGTTCGATCCCCCGGCGTCCTATATGGTCCCCCAAAGCCAGGAGCGATTTCTGAGCGCATATCCAAGAGTAACCCCTGAGCGTCAAACGGGTGTGGCCCAAAAACCAAAACCAAACAAACAAATAAAAACCAAACAACAACAACAACAAAAATAAAACAAAACCAGAAAAAGTGCTGGAGTGGCAGGGTTTGGTGTTATCCACCTTTTTTTTTTTTTTTTGTATAGGCACAGCAAGTATTGGGGAAGGAAGGAAATTCCCATGGCCTTAGGGATTCAGGGTTTCTCCACTCTTGAAGCATATTGTCATGGGAACAACCACTGGCTCCATACCTTCTCATTGCCATATCCCAGTGGTTTGTTTTTTTTTGTGGTGTCAGGAACCTTTCCTCTCAGTTGTGGATGAGAAAATCAGGCCAAGGATTTCTTAAGTAAGGTTTTAAAATAACATTACTGATTATCATTCCCCTCAGGAGTAAGGGAGAGAATAATGACTGAATTAGAGATAACACAGGAGACAGTGGTAGAGGATTGTGGGTCACTTATATGGAGGTGAGGTGCATTAACTGTACATTTATACCAAATATTTTGGCAGTAATATAACCATCTAATTCCAGTAGAATAAACTTGTTTAAAGGACTGACATATTTAATAATTCAAAATGATAACACTATAAAGCACATAAAACAGTCAATAAAATGAAAACAATATTTTACACAAATTATGGAAAAAACAATAATTCAAATGGAAACAAATGGCAAATCCTATGAATGAAAATTCATAAAACACAGCCAACAAACATAGCATTATGTTCAATTGCATCTGTAATTGGGAAAATACAAACTAAAATAGTAATGGGAAGCTAATTATACTATTAGAGTGGCAGAAACCATTTGAAAATATGTATGATAGTAACTGATGACTGAGGAATGATTTTGCCTTTAAATGCTTGCTTCTTGGGTGAACATGATTTTTTTTCCTCTTGGGCACAACAAGTGGTGCTCAGGGTGTATTCCTGGCTCTGCGCTCAAGGATCACTCCCAGCAAGGGCTCAGGGAACCATAGGTAATTCTAGGGATTAAACTCAGGTTGACTTGACAAGGCAAATGCCTTATTCACTGTCAAAACTTGCCACACCTGGAACATGGGTTTTTTTATTTATTTTTCTCTGAATTTTTCTTTTATCTATTTGATTTCAGGATTACTGAAATATAGTTGGCAATGAAATTATATTATGGGACTAGAGCAATAGTACAGCACTTGACCACTTGCTTTGCATGTGGTCAATCTGGGATTGATCCCACCAGGTAAGTAAATCCTGAGTTCAGAGCCAGGAGAACAGATGATGTGCCCCCAAAACAAAAGAAATATATGAGATATTTAAAGAAATCTGTCTATGAAAATAAGACAAGCTGTAAATTATAAAGTATTTATTGATATGCATATACATCATGAAAAGATTCCTCACACCTAAGTTTTTTATCAACTCATATTTTTACCTTTTTGGGGGTGTTAGAATATTAGAATCTACTTTCTCTAATTCTGTCTAAAATTTCAATAACATAATAGCATATTATCAACTCTATCCTGTTTGCATTAGTTTCTCAGACCTTCTTTGTCTTATAGTTTGTTCTTTTAAGTGTTTAATTTGATTAGCTTTTACATTGCTTTGGAGCTGGGTATGTGACTCAGGAGCTGAACACATGCTGGAGTATGTGAGACCCGGATTCTATTGCCAGTAACACTGTTGGGGGCATGGTGAGGGTAATCCCAGTTGGCTAAATAATAATTTAAATAAATTTGAATGTCTTATATCATTGTACCTCTAAATATTACTTGTGTGTAATTGGATTTTGTGCTGGAAATATTTGAGAAATGTATAAAATAGAAAAGGTTTCTTTTCGATAGGACTTCTCAGACATTTAATTATTGCTACTGAGAATTAGCTTTAAGACTTTAGGTAAAATACTTAATCTCTTTGTGCTATTCTTTTATCTGTAAAAAAGAGACAAGATGCTACTTACCTCACAGCCTTGCTGCATAAAGTAGATTAGATGATTTATATGAAGTTCTTGCTATTTATTATGATGATCATGATAATAGCAATAATGTCTTCTGCTACTACAGTTAAAATATTCCAGAAATCTGAATATAGAAATTTCCCTTACACAAAAAATGGTGGCATTGAACTCAGGTTTTTAGAGCTCTCTATGAAATCTTGGTCTCCAATCCTTCTTCATTTCTTTTTTTTTCATTTCTTTTTAAATGCAATTTTGCAGTCTACATTTTGCATATCCAAAACCACCATCAGGAAGGAACACAGAGAGAGCTTCTTCTGTGACTTACGCTATTATGACATTTTTTGTGATTTTCTTCGTTTTTCTTTTATATTGGGTTGAATGTTCTCTAGTTAAAAATGGCCTTACCATATTACTAATATATTGATTCTCATCAATATTTCCACACAGCCACAGTCTGTAATCCACTGTGAAGTGTGTACATATCAGCAATTTTGGTGTTGCTGAGTCTGTCTTATGATGCTTATTCTTTTTCTTTTTTTTGAATAATTATTGTTTAAAAACTTCAATTTTATTTAAATACCATATGTACAAAGTCATTTTTTTAAATTTTATTTTATTGAAACCATTCTGTCTTACAAAGTCCTTTATAGATGGATTTCTTACATATGGTGAATCAGGACTATTCCCATCATCAGTGTCGACCTTCCTCCACCAATGTTCCCAGAGTGCATTCTATACCACGACCCTTTGCCCTCCTGACCTTCCAGTAGAACAGACCCTTTTTAAGCTTAGATTTTTATTGCTTGGGCCTCTTGATTTTATTGTTATTGATTTTGGCTTGGATATTTAGTTCTTTGTTTTATATCTCCACCAAAGCACCTGAGACTATTTGGCCCCTAGCCCCCATCTTTTCCTTTACTTTCATCCATAGTTTTATAGAAAAATTCAGAAATATAATGTAAAACAAAGTAATTTGTGTACCAAGGTTCTATGAAAAAGGTGTGATCCCGTATCTAAAAGATAAGGGGGGTAGGTTTTTGCATAGATGCAGCAAAAGTTATGTAAAATAGAAAGGAAACCCATTTGGACTAAACACAGGGTGTCCCAATGCATGAAACATCCTGTCATATGACCAACAACATGCTCCAGGAATACTAGTTGTCTAACCTAAACTTCGTCTACTTCAAAGTTATTCTTAATACAGTTGTGTGGGGCATTCTTTGTTTCAACTCCAATCCCACCACTATTGTGACCTTCACTCCAATTAGTCCCTAGTTTCCCACCACCCCAATGCCTGTCCCCTTAGATGGCACAAAATAACTTATTTTGTATGGCTTCTTAGAGAAATTATTAAAAATATTTCAATGAAAGAAAAAAATCATTTTTCTAAGCTGTCACTAGTTGAGCATTCTCTGTCATTGTTTTGTTTATTGAGTTTAGTTGGATTCTATGCTACTTTTCCATCTAATTTGGTGGTCCTACTGGGAAGTCTACATCTTAGATATTCTGTAGGCCTGAGCTGAAGAATTTCAGTGGCTTGGTGGTATCTTATAGAAGAATAGCAGTGAAGCTGTGAAACGGGGCATGTTTATAGAATGTACCTGGAAATTTCATCACCTTGTCATCTCTACAGAGATCACTTTTAAAGCAGAGAAACTGGGCAATGTGCATGGTTTACATGATGGCAGCTATGAGATTGGGTGTAGCTGTCAGGTCTTCAGCAGGGCAGAAACTTGGCCCAACCCTCTTCTGAGGGTATCCCAGAGTTTTAAAACCTAGGTCTAGTGTATTCCAGAGTTTTAGAGACTTGGTTTGCATTTCTTTCCAAGATTAGTGATGAAGCTTGAAGCTTGGCCATTATTTACATGGTGGCAACAGTGAATACAGGTATACCAGGATGCTTTCATCTGCTATGGGTTGACACAGTAAGACAATTGTTTATCTATTTTATCTGCCCTGAAACTTCTATCATATTCTACAGGGTTTGTTGCTTTGTGGGGTGTCATGTATATGTATAAACAAATATTTTCAACAAAGGGAAAACAGATATACACCTTTCCCTGAATTATTTCTTATGCTGAATTTGTAACTAATAAATTATATAGACTAGAGTAATTTTACAGAGGGCAGGGCATTTTCCTTTCACATAGCTGTCTTGAAGTCGATCTTAGGCACCCCATTTCATCCCCCATGCACTTCCAGGAGTGATCACTAAGCTCAGAGTCAGGAGTAAGCCCTGAGCAGATCTGGGTGTGATCCTCAAACAAAAGGAATATGAAGAAGAGTTTTCTTTTATAAGAGGTTTGATGCCCACTTGGAATCATTGGAAATTGACAAAGGAATTTTGGAGAAGGGAAAGAAAAGAGTATGATGAATGCTGTGCACAGCTTCAAAAACCTTCTCCAAACACTTCATGATGTTTCTCTCGTTGCTCATTGCTCTAGAACTCTCACTCTAATGGGAAGGAAAAGAGGAGAAAATAAAAATGTAGAGTTAGTTATTGATCTCTCAATTCCAGAGAACTAAATGGGATTTAACAGGAGTTCAAAACTCAGATCTGGGCTTGATAAATGACTCATATATCAATGAAAATCTCACATTTCTTTACATTAGAGAGGAAAATCATTATGACTCAGATTCCATGTTTATGGCTCCTGTGCATTTTATTAAAACAATGATCTGTATTTTATTATAATAATGCTGGTTTACAGTACTGCCTAAGTATACAGCTACATAACTTGACAACTGCATATGTTAACTCAAGAAATAAGTTGAATGCAGACTTCTATAAGTTAAACATATTGAATTTTTTGCAGGGGAGATGAAAAGTTAAATTAAGCAGCTGAGAAATAATTGGTGTGCTTATATACATACATTTAGCAGCCACAAGCCAAAATTTGGCTCCCAAATTTTATAATGATTAGAAGAAACGGATCATCTACATGATGTTGCTGCTGGTGTTCACACTTGTTTTATTCATTTTGACAAAAAAAGGAAAACATGACCAATAAAAATAACTGCTCAGTCTAGTATTCTTAAATCATCCTTTTGTCTGCTTTGCATGTCCTAAGTTCAGATTTCTTTTGCTGAATTATGAGAATCTTTCTTAACTTGCACTAAATGTTTGTCTCCTTTACTGCTGCCATGACAAGCTGATATCCATTCCCCATAATTCTCACTCTTCCTTATCTCTCTCACACTAAATGCAGGTTCCATCATGTTCAGGAAATCTCTCCTTCAGGCTCTTTGCCCGCACTCTAATCTGCCTCATTGTTTCCCACACATGTCGCTTTCCCCAAATATTGATTTGATCATGTCCTTCCTTTGCTTAATGCATTTGACTAAGTCCTACTTGTTGATGCAATAAATCTCAAACTGGAGCGCCACGCATAGGGCCCTCCACAATCTGTCTCTCCTCAACTAGCTTCATAATTTGCACTAGATCCCCACCCTTGAGCTATGTGGCAGGCGAAATAATATTCTCCAGAGTAATTTCCTAAATGCCCAAAGCTTGTAAATATGTTCATTCTCCCCACAAAGGCATGGTCACAGGTATGATTCAGGAATCTGAAAGGAGATGACCCTAGCTTTTATGGGGTCTGCATGAGCTCCCAGGGTTTTTATAGGATGATCAATCTGGAGACATGGATATACAGAAGAAGCAAGTTAGAGTGACACTGAACAATGAGCCTAGCTATCCAGGCTTCCTGCAGAAAGCACGAAGGCGAGGACCACCTTTTCCCTTGAACTTCTGGAATATAACACATCCCATTGGGCACCTTGATTTGAGTCCTTAAAGCTAATTTTGGAGTTTCCACCTCCAGAGCACCTTCAGAGCTTCTAGATAATTTTTCAACAAAGAAGCTGCTATGTTTGTCACCATTTGTTACAAGAGCACCAAAAAATGAATTCAAGCTGGCTGAGGTCATCGCTTTGTACAATAGCTTTCTTTCATTTAAGACACACATGCCGAGAAAAATTACATGAGTCATATATCTTTAAAATTAAATTTTGAAACTTTTCAAAAATGTCTTGAGTGATGCCCAAAAGGCGACAAATTTTTGATAATATGTCATGGTAGAAACAATCAGGTGGGACAAAAGCAAAATAATATTGGGTATTATCAGCTGTCACAAAAATCTTTTTTAAACAAACACAAATCATTTTCCTTCACTTGGCATGAGAGTCTCTTTCCAGAAAGTTATCCCAGAGTTTTCTGAGTGCACTGCGTTCTGTCTCTACCTGCCTGGGTGTGAGCATTAATCACAACATCCTACACTGACCTTGACAGTTTTAGTTTCTCTTGTCCTGTCTCTCTCGCTCTCTTTCTTTCCACCACACTGACACCTTTTCTGTATCTCTCGCTTTTTGAAGCACATAAATAAAAGTGAACTAGTGATTTTGCAAATAGATAAAAGTATATTTGGAGGAAAAATACACTGTTTCTCATATTCAATCTCTCCAGTTTTCAAAGGCAAAATAAATTTACCTGGTCAGTAATTGTGATAAGTAGGTAGGCTATCAAATTAACTACACTAGCAATAGGTCCACAAAGCTGACTGCCAAAACTTTTTGTTCAATGATAAATTAGTGGTGTGATCCCAAAGGAATTTTGTAGGATTCATCAGTTCTCTGGTATAATTTTATTAAATCTTAGTTAAATTTCGAAGCTAACCATAAAATTAAAAATGTCCAGATTAAGGTAGTTGGAGCCACATACCAGAAATCTTTAGAATATAATCACCAGATATTTTAAAAAATATTTCCCTTGAGGGGCAAGCAGCAAAAATTATTTCCCTTATATATGGGAAGTGGGGTAACATTAAAAAAATTTTACTTATATCATCTTGATATTATTCTGAAATATTACATCATTTTGACATCAATTTTGACTTTGAGACTATTCAAAATACAATGAACACCATCTGCTGAAATCTTTGTTTGAATCTGAAGTATTTTGTTAGAGCTGAGAAAAATCAATAAAGTATTTTTGAAGACTGACAGTGTATCTTCAGATTCTACATATGATTTATGTACATATACGTAAAGCCTTTTTATAAAATTCTAAATTAATCTATCAACAGTCACAGAGTGACCTTGTGGAATCTGCCTGCTTTGGCACTCTCAGAAAGTGTGGAATTTTAGTCAATATGTGCTGCCTTGTAGAGCTTTTACTAGATACAGCATCATGCTAGCTGCTCTTTGAATTAGCCAGATCAAAGTGACTAATTTTATGAAGCATACAATTGTTGGGGTCAAATCATTTCTAAGCTTGGTTTATTGAGTATTTAAGATGTGGGAAGCGTGCTGTTCTGATGTGAAACCCGAGTAGGATATGGGTAAGGAGGAAGGCTGTGTCCACAGAGGGAAAAATTCAGAGTAGGTTGGTATATATGGTGGCCATAATTATTCCATATTATAATAGTAATATTATAGCACATTGATCACTGGTAACATGACATATTATTTGTCAGCTATCACAATATGTCATTTAAAATTTTTATTGATTGAGAGACTGTGGTTTACAGTGATTTTTCATAACAACTTATAAGCATATAATTTCAACATTGTACCTATCAGCAATTTTCCACTGCTTTGTCCCAATACTTCTCCCTCTAAACATCACCCCAACTCAGTTATATAGATCAGTTTTTCCATTATGTACATGCAACACAATTTTCATGACAAATAAATATATACCATTTAAAAAATGATGCAAAGTACTTTTCACTATATTTTTTGTTTCTTTTGTGTTTTTTTTTTTTTTTGGTTTTTGAGTCACACCCAGCAGTATTCAGGGGTTACTCTTGGCTCTATGCTCAGAAGTTGCCCCTGGCAGGCTCAGGGGACCATATGGGATGCCGGGATTTGAACCACCTACCTTCTGCATGAAAGGCAAACACCTTACCTCCATGCTATCTCTCCGGCCCCTATATTTTGAAAAATTACTTATCTTATGTGATATACAGTGCTTTTGATTTTTGTATTGTATTCTTGTGTTCCTAGGGTATATCCCTAGGAGTGGAATAGCTGGGTTGAATGGAATCTCAATTTCCAATTTTTGGAGGAATCTCCATATTGCTTTTCATAGAGGTTGGATTAGACGGCATCCCCACCAGCAATGGATAAGAGTTCCTTTCTTTCCACATCCCCGCCAGCATTGATTGTTCTCATTCTTTGTGATGTGTGCCAGTCTCTGTGGTGTGAGATGGTATCTCATCGCTGTTTTGATTTGCTTCTCCTGATGATTAGTGACGAGGAGCATTTTTTCGTGTGCCTTTTGGCCATTTGTATTTCTCTTTTATCAGAAACCTCGCAGGCAAACACCATGCACAGAGAATGGAGACGATAGCTCGAATGACCCAAAAATTCCAGGAAGAACTATTTCATGGATCTACTTATTTAGTTATTTTTTTTGATAGATGAACTGAGCCTTAAGCATTCTCACTGATAAATTATATCATAATAAGGGAATTTAAGAATTATCTTTTTGGGGCCGGGCGGTGGCGCTGGAGGTAAGGTGCCTGCCTTGCCTGCGCTAGCCTAGGACGGACCGCGGTTCGATCCCCCGGCGTCCCATATGGTCCCCCAAGCCAGGAGCGACTTCTGAGCGCATAGCCAGGAGTAACCCCTGAGCGTCACCGGGTGTGGCCCAAAAACCAAAAAAAAAAAAAAAAAAGAATTATCTTTTTAAAAGCCTAAAACATATCAGTGTTTTGATTTCTTAGAAAAAGTAATTACAATTATAAACTTCAGAATTTGTTATTTAATTCACAGTTAATGATGAAGCAATTTTACTATTGCAAGGCATTGCGGTTTGGGGGGCTCAGGAGGAATTATTTCCCTGTCTGAATATATATATGCAATGACACCATGTGAAGAATCTGAGAATTAAATCAAGGGAGATGTGAAATAGAGTATATAATCCTTTGACTGCACAAAACAGTGTTTTTTTTTTTCAATTTTGATGTCCAGTCCCTAATTTCATTATTCTGTATATTGCAAGGGCACTTCTACCAATAAAAGTAGACTCAGTCTCTCTTTCAATTTGACTTAATATCACCTGTATTGATACTAATGTCTATACTAGTTCAATGTCAAAATTATTTAAATTTAGAGAGGAATTTTAGAAATGTAGATTCAAGTCACTAATAAATGCAATGTTGTAAAACTAGATACACTGTGGAAGCAAATTTTTGAGTTTTTATTTGTATTTAAATACTGTGATTACAAAGTCGTTCATTATAGAGTTTCAGGTAGGCATACAGTATTCCAACACCATTTCCACCTCCACCCAGATTCACTCCCACACCCAGTCTGTCCCCTTAGCAGGCGTATTAAAATTTATTTTATATTACTCACTCCAACAAAACTTAAAATCAAGGTTAAGAATTTATCAGAAAAAGAATCAATAAAAGTTAGGAGACCAGAGGGATAGAATAGCAGGCAGAGCATTTGCCTTGCATAATGCCAATCCGCATTCACTTCCTGGCACTCCAATCCCCTGAGCCCACTAGAAGTGAGTCTTGAATGTAGATCCAGGAGTTATCACTTGAGTACCACCAAGTATGGCCCAAAACACTGAATCTAAAAAAAATATTAGTATGTGATGATTGATTGCTAAATGATTTTAACCTATATAAAGAGAATGAAATAATTTCCTAACCAGATTGCCTCTTCTTATTTTCATAAATGTTTTCAACTCGAATATCTAAACCCTATGGTATTAAATTTTACATTGTACTTGTTTTCTTGTCATAAAATAGTTTATATTTAAATTACCATATTTTTGTACCAAGACACACTCCCCCCTCCTCCAAAAAGATGGGAGGGAATGTCTGTGCTTCTTATAGGGCGAATTCTGTCTGGAGCTGAAGCCTGAGTGCAGGGAAGGAGAGTATATACTAACCACTTGACATCTGCAGTGTTACACCCACTTTATTGCACAGACATATCACATAGTATGTGCAATCAGGTAATGCACTTTCACCATCACATATAGAGCTTTCGTTTAAGACTATTTGACCTCTGCTGTGACTTTTATTTTTTCGTATTAACAGAAAAAGTATTTAAATTTTTTTTTCCTTCCTGGTGTCATAAAAGAGTTTGGTAAATGTATTTAACCAGATCATAGGCTTGACGTTCCCAGCCACTGTCTCCTGACTGCATCTAGCATCCGTTTATTCAATATTTTAGTACACTATTTGCTTTAGAATATTATTTTCTTGTTTTTATCATTTGAAAGCTGTGTGTGTCTTATGGTCAGGTGCGTCTTATAGAGTGAAAAATACGGTTATGTTTAAGGCCTAAGTGATAGCACAGCGGTAGAGCCATTTGCTTGGATGCACTGACCCGGGGCAGACCTGGGTTTGATCTCTGGCATCCAATATGGTCCCTGGAGGCTGCCAGGAGCAATTTCTGAGCACAAATCCAGGGATGACTCCTGAGTTCTGCTGAGTGTGGCCCAAAAACTAAAAAATAAATTCTAAAGAAATAAGTAAGTTATACGTTTACCATTTGTATTGAAGTTCTACCATCCTATGCATGCATCATTCCACCACACTCACCACCAAATTGGCTCTTTACTTCTAACAGTGTCCCAATTAGCCCTCCCAGTCACTGTCTTTCTCAGATAATCTCAATTCTGTAGAAAAAAATCTCCAGATCTAATGCTTTTGACCATTTGTTTTTCTTATTTTATGTTTCTTTATATCTAACAGGTAAGAAAAATCTTTTTACGGTAGGGGTAAAGACACACATCTAGACTAAAAAAGTTACACTTCTGAAATTCCACAAAATTATAAATTAATGATAATTTTTGCCCACCCAGTGGCATTCAGAGATTACTCCTGGTTTTGCACTCGAAAATTACTTCTTGTAGGATCGGGGGAATATATGGGATGCCGGAGATCGATCCTGGCTCAGCTGTGTGCAAGGCAAACACTCTACCAGTTGTACTATCACTCAGACCCCAATAAATAATTTTTTTTTTCAAAAACTGTGTTTCTTTTTTTTGGAGGGCCACACTCTGCTCAAGGCTTACTCCTGGCTCTGTGCGCAATACCGGTTGGTATTTGGGGATCATATGGTATGTTGTGGCTTGGACCCGAGTTGACCACATGCAAGGCAAATGATTTACCCATTTTGCTATCAGATCAGCACCTCTTTTTAAAAATATATATCTTTAAAATTTGTATTACAAATAATTCTATGCAAAGGCATTTTAAAATTTACACTAAATGGATAAACCCTATAAAGATACAATTTAAAGTGAGAACAGGAGAATTAAAACAATTTTAAAGAAAATTCTGCATAGGAACTAAAATATATAAATGTTTTTTTGTTTTTTTTTGGGGGGGGGCGGGCCACACCCAGCTACGCTCAGGGGTTACTCCTGGTTCAGAAATTGCTCCTGGCTAGGGGGACCATACGGGATGCCAGGGGATCGAGCCACGATCTTTTCTAGGTTAGCATGTGCAAGGCAAATGCCCTACAGCGTGTGCCACCACTCTGGCCCCTAAATGTGTTTTATGCAAAAAAGACTTTATGTTAGAAAAAATAGATCATTTTTTAATATAAAGGAGTTGGTTTAGGAAGGTCATCTATTTTATCACTCATATTTTACTGATATCTAAGTAAAATTCTCATCTGAAAAGAACAATGATACATTTAAACTTAAAGAGCATTTGCCCAGAAAGAATGTAAGAATTTTGTTGAAATGGAAGAGATTAGATATGGATTTCATGAGAAATCAATAAAATTTATTTATAATATTGGGAAGATATTTAAAATATGAGGAAGCATTATCCTTTGTCTCTCATCAGTCATTGTAGATGAACTTCACTCTTCTTTCAACTGCCATTTTAATCTTTTTATACGTGCCGTAATAGCACCTATCTTAGTCCTACATCAGATTACTTAGATTTGTGTCTGGCATGTCCTTGAATAGAAAATGTCATAAAATCATTATCTCTTCTATATTACTCCTGGGTAGTAGTAAGTTTTATATTGATATAAAAATACAGTAAACAAAGCACTTATAAATAAATGAGTCAAGAGGAACAATCCTTGAAAAGAAGTCAGTATTTAAAATGATACAAATAATAAAGAAAAGACATAAATCCTTTATAAACATGCATAGTGGCAGAAAATGAGGCCTAATTTTGTGACTCATTTTCAAAGTATTGCCTTTATAAACTTAGTAGTAAGCATTTGTATGTAAATAGAAAAAATAAATCTGACATAACTAAAGTATAATTAATTCTACATAATTTATGAATCGTGAGCACATCAAATTTAAAGTACACCAAATTCTAGAATGAATGCTACTTTGGCCAGTAGAATAAGTAGATTATTGTAATAGCTCCTAAGAACACTTTTATAACAGGGCCAGAGAGGTAATACAGGAGTTACAGTGCTTACCTTGTATTCCACCAACCTGAGCTTATATTCTTGCCATCCCATCTGTTCTCTGGGGCTCCGCCAGGGGTCACTCCTGAACACAGCACCAAGAATAGCCCCTGAGCATTGGGTCTGTGGCATACACACCCTCTCTCATTTCATATTTCATAAAAGCAAAAAAGTCTCCACCATTTTAAGGCTATTATTGGGGAAAAAACATGAAGTAAACCCCCTAAAAGCAAGTGGCAAACAAACATAAAAGCCAGAGTGACTTGTGAACAAAATTTAAATGTATTTCTTAAACTGAAACTTCCCTTCTGCCCACTGTTGCTGCCATATGTAGAGGAATAAAATTTCTACAACACAGAAAAAATTCTACAGGGTCAAAGATTTATAAGCATTATTGTTTCCTGAAATGAAAAGAAACTAGTTCTCGGCAAAAGCTGGCTCCCTGTGTGTGACACCAGGTGGGGAAAATCCGCGAAAATACACCGGCCCAGTGGGGCTCAGCTGTGAAAGACTGTGAGTGTGACCTGTCTATGTCTGTCTACTGTCCTCTTGCGTGAAACTCTTGCGAGTGGGGCAAAAAGAGCCTCCAGAAACCTCGCTCGCCCAGACGCCATTTTCAGGGAGGGACTTCAGAGCATAAAAACCGGCTAACCTTTGCAAAAGCTGGCTCCCTGTGTGTGACACCAGGCGGGGAAAATCCGCGAAAGTACACCGGCCCAGTGGGGCTCAGCTGTGAAAGACTGTGAGTGTGACCTGTCTATGTCTGTCTACTGTCCTCTTGCGTGAAACTCTTGCGAGTGGGGCAAAAAGAGCCTCCAGAAACCTCGCTCGCCCAGACGCCATTTTCAGGGAGGGACTTCAGAGCATAAAAACCGGCTAACCTTTGCAAAAGCTGGCTCCCTGTGTGTGACACCAGGCGGGGAAAATCCGCGAAAGTACACCGGCCCAGTGGGGCTCAGCTGTGAAAGACTGTGAGTGTGACCTGTCTATGTCTGTCTACTGTCCTCTTGCGTGAAACTCTTGCGAGTGGGGCAAAAAGAGCCTCCAGAAACCTCGCTCGCCCAGACGCCATTTTCAGGGAGGGACTTCAGAGCATAAAAACCGGCTAACCTTTGCAAAAGCTGGCTCCCTGTGTGTGACACCAGGCGGGGAAAATCCGCGAAAGTACACCGGCCCAGTGGGGCTCAGCTGTGAAAGACTGTGAGTGTGACCTGTCTATGTCTGTCTACTGTCCTCTTGCGTGAAACTCTTGCGAGTGGGGCAAAAAGAGCCTCCAGAAACCTCGCTCGCCCAGACGCCATTTTCAGGGAGGGACTTCAGAGCATAAAAACCGGCTAACCTTTGCAAAAGCTGGCTCCCTGTGTGTGACACCAGGCGGGGAAAATCCGCGAAAGTACACCGGCCCAGTGGGGCTCAGCTGTGAAAGACTGTGAGTGTGACCTGTCTATGTCTGTCTACTGTCCTCTTGCGTGAAACTCTTGCGAGTGGGGCAAAAAGAGCCTCCAGAAACCTCGCTCGCCCAGACGCCATTTTCAGGGAGGGACTTCAGAGCATAAAAACCGGCTAACCTTTGCAAAAGCTGGCTCCCTGTGTGTGACACCAGGCGGGGAAAATCCGCGAAAGTACACCGGCCCAGTGGGGCTCAGCTGTGAAAGACTGTGAGTGTGACCTGTCTATGTCTGTCTACTGTCCTCTTGCGTGAAACTCTTGCGAGTGGGGCAAAAAGAGGCTCAGAGGAGCACGGCCGCTCCGCTTCACTACGCGGCCGTGCACTCTTTCTAAGGAAAGAACACCATTGCAACAAGAAGGAAAAATCACACTAAGAACGGCGCTATATCACAGAAGCAAACATTTCTCTCTGGACTGTCTTCTCTGTTGCATGCTCGGGCCTAAGATTTGACCCAGTGTGAGGCTTCATCCACGGAGGACTCCCCTCCCTTAGAGGCAAGTCAGCCCATCCAGAAAGGGAGGAGCCAGAGGAGTGTGCTGCCTACATCATATAGACAATGAATACCACCACAACACGTAGAAAAACCCACAATACAAGTGTGACAATGGGGAAACAACGCAGGCCAGCATCAGACATAGAGAATGAAGATGACAATTCTGAGGACCAGATAATGACTGAACAACTAATCAACCTCTCAGATAAGGACTTTAGACTAGCAATATGGAAGGTGCTCAACAGACTCCAAGAAACCATGGATCGAGTTGAACAGAACACTAATAAGAACCAAGAAAATATGAAGGCAGAAATGACAAAACTCCAAACTGAAATAACATGTCAACTAACAGGACTGAAAAAGTCAGTAAACGAAGTGAATGACAAAATGGATAAGCTCTGGGACAGGGTATCAGAAGCTGAGAATAGACTTGGTGCTGTGGAAGATGAGATACATAACAATTCCATACAGCAGGAGAGATTGGACAAAAAACTTAAAGCAAATGAGCAGACAATGGAAAAATTAGTCAAAGAATGGGAACAGACGAAAATAGAAGTCTATGATAAGATCAGCAGAAACAACTTAAGAATCATTGGAGTCCCAGAGACCCAGGAAGAAAATTTCCAGGAAGAATCAATGGTCAAGAACATCATTAAAGAGAAACTTCCAGAGCTAAAGAATATATGTGATCAAATCCTGCATGCCCGAAGAGTACCAACCAAAAGAGACCCCAGAAAAACCACCCCAAGACACATCCTAGTCACAATGACAAATCC
The DNA here is from genome assembly GCF_024139225.1 of Suncus etruscus. NCBI lineage: Eukaryota > Metazoa > Chordata > Mammalia > Eulipotyphla > Soricidae > Suncus > Suncus etruscus. The sequence continues at coordinate 87,340,533 of NC_064868.1, read as the reverse complement.
CACAGATAGAGACAGAATTCTGAAAACAGCAAGATCAAAAGGGGAAATCATGTTCAAGCAAGCTTCCCTGAGATTTACAGCAGACCTGTCACCAGAAACGCTCAATGCCAGAAAGCAGTGGTGGAATATTGTGACAAGACTGAATGAAATGAATGCTTCACCCAGAATACTATACCCAGCAAAACTCACTTTCCGGTTTGATGGAAGAATACATGGTTTCACAGACAAAAAACAGCTCAGAAACTTCACAGACACAAAACCAGTCTTAAGAGAAAAACTGAAAGACCTAATCTAAGACAAGACTACCAAAAGACACACCAAATTTTGAAATAAAGATGGCGTTAAATCCCAGGACAATTCTTTCTCTCAACGTCAATGGACTAAATGCACCAGTTAAGAGACACAGAGTGGCTAAATGGATCAAAAAACTCAATCCAACCTTCTGCTGCCTACAAGAAACGCACCTGAATAGTCAGAACAAACATAGACTCAAAATAAAAGGCTGGAGAAAAGTTATCCAAGCAAACAACACCCATAAAAAAGCTGGAGTGGCCATACTAATATCAGATAATGCAAACTTTATACTCAGGAAGGTTGTAAGGGACAAAGACGGACATTTTATATTAATCAAGGGGTACGTAGAGCAGGAAGAATTCACTCTCCTAAACATATATGCACCGAATGAGGGGCCAGCAAAATATTTAATACAACTGTTGACAAATCTGAAAAATAATATCAACAACAACACAATAATTGTGGGGGACCTTAACACGGCTTTGTCAACACTGGACAGGTCAACCAGACTGAAACCCAACAAGAATATACTAGACCTGAGGAGAGAAATGGAAGAAAAAGGCCTAGTGGATATATATAGGACACTCCATCCCCAGAAACCTGGATACACATTCTTCTCCAATGTACATGGGACATTCTCCAGGATAGACTACATGCTGGCACATAAAACATACCTCCATAAGATCAAGAGGATAGAAATTTTGCAGGCTACCTTCGCTGACCACAAGGCTCTGAAATTATTTGTGAACTCCAAAGGGACTCAGAAGAAACACTTTAACACCTGGAAGTTAAACAGCCTCATGCTCAATAACCAGTGGGTCCGAGATGAAATCAAGGAGGAAATAAAAAGGTTCCTGGAAACAAATGACAATAAAGACACAAACTCTCAGAACTTATGGGACACAGCAAAAGCAGTACTGAGAGGAAAATTTATAGCTTTGCAAGCACACATCAGGAAGGAAGAAGGAGCTTACCTGAGTAGCTTAATGACACAGCTAATAGAACTAGAAAATGCTCAACAAAAGGACCCAAGAATAGGAAGACAGAAGGAAATAACAAAGCTGAGAGCAGAAATCAACGAAGTGGAAACTCAAAAAACAATCCGAAAGATCAACGAAAGCAGAAGTTGGTTCTTTGAAAAAATAAACAAGATTGATAGACCACTGGCAAACCTAACAAAGAAAGAGAGAGAGAGAAACTTGATAACTCGTATCAGGAATGAAAAAGGAGAGATCACTACTGATATGACAGAGATTCAAAGGGTAATCAGAAACTACTTTGAAAAACTCTACGCCACTAAAAATGAGAACCTGGAAGAAATGGATAAATTCTTGGACTCTTATGATCTTCCACGGTTGAAGGAAGAGGATGTAGCATATCTAAACACCCCCATCACCATTGATGAAATTAAAACAGTAATCAAATGTCTGCCGAAATACAAAAGCCCAGGTCCAGATGGATTCACTAATGAATTATATCAAACTTTCCAAGAGGAACTACTGCCAATCTTGGCAAGACTCTTTCATGAAATTGAACAAACAGAAACACTTCCAAATAGCTTTTATGAAGCCAACATCACCTTGATACCTAAACCAGACAGAGACGCTACCAAAAAAGAAAATTACAGATCAATATCACTGATGAATGCAGATGCAAAGATCCTCAACAAAATCCTGGCAAATAGGATTCAATGCCTCGTTAAGAAGATCATCCACTACAATCAAGTAGGTTTCATCCCAGGAATGCAAGGCTGGTTTAACATCCGTAAATCTATCAACATAATACACAACATCAATAACAAGAAAAATAAAAACCACATGATCATATCAATAGATGCAGAGAAAGCATTTGATAAGGTCCAACACCCATTCTTGATCAAAACTCTCAGCAAGATGGGAATGGAGGGAACCTTTCTCAATATAGTGAAGGCCATCTACCACAAGCCAGTGGCAAATATTATCCTCAATGGAGAAAAACTGAAAGCCTTCCCTCTAAATTCTGGCACAAGACAAGGCTGTCCTCTCTCACCACTCCTATTCAACATAGCACTGGAAGTACTTGCTATAGCGATTAGGCAAGAAAAGGATATCAAGGGAATCCAGATAGGAAAGGAAGAAGTCAAGCTCTCACTGTTTGCAGATGACATGATACTCTACTTAGAAAACCCTAAAGACTCTATCAAAAAGCTTCTAGAAACAATAGACTCATATAGCAAGGTGGCAGGCTACAAAATTAACACACAAAAATCAATGGCCTTTCTATATACCAATAGTAATAAGGATGAAATGGACATTAAGAAAACAACCCCATTCACAATAGTACCACACAAACTCAAATATCTTGGAATCAACTTGACTAAATATGTGAAGGACCTATACAAAGAAAACTATAAAACTCTGCTCCAAGAAATAAGAGAGGACACACGGAAATGGAAACACATACCCTGCTCATGGATTGGCAGGATTAACATCATCAAAATGGCAATACTCCCCAAGGCATTATACAGATTTAATGCCATCCCTCTAAAGATACCCATGACATTCTTCAAAGAAGTGGATCAGACACTTTTGAAATTCATTTGGAACAATAAACACCCTCGAATAGCTAAAGCAATCATTGGGAAAAAGAATATGGGAGGAATTACTTTTCCCAACTTTAAACTGTACTACAAAGCAACAGTTATCAAAACAGCATGGTATTGGAATAAGGATAGGTCCTCAGATCAGTGGAATAGGCTTGAATACTCAGAAAATGTTCCCCAGAGATACAAGCATCTAATTTTTGATAAAGGAGCAGGAAATCCTAAATGGAGCAGGGAAAGCCTCTTCAACAAGTGGTGTTGGCACAATTGGATAGCCACTTGCAAAAAATTAAACTTAGACCCCCAGCTAACATCATGTACAAAGGTAAAATCCAAATGGATTAAAGACCTCGATATCAGCCCCAAAACCATAAGATATATAGAACAGCACATAGGCAAAACACTCCAGGACATTACAGGCATCTTCAAGGAGGAAACTGCACTCTCCAAGCAAGTGAAAGCAGAGATTAACAGATGGGAATATATTAAGCTGAGAAGCTTCTGCACCTCAAAGGAAATAGTGCCCAGGATACAAGAGCCACCCACTGAGTGGGAGAAACTATTCACCCAATACCCATCAGATAAGGGGCTAATCTCCAAAATATACAAGGCACTGACAGAACTTTACAAGAAAAAAACATCTAACCCCATCAAAAAATGGGGAGAAGAAATGAACAGACACTTTGACAAAGAAGAAATACAAATGGTCAAAAGACACATGAAAAAATGTTCCACATCACTAATCATCAGGGAGATGCAAATCAAAACAACGATGAGATACCACCTCACACCACAGAGAATGGCACACATCACAAAGAATGAGAATAAACAGTGTTGGCGGGGATGTGGAGAGAAAGGAACTCTTATCCACTGCTGGTGGGAATGCTGTCTAGTTCAACCTTTATGGAAAGCGATATGGAGATTCCTCCAAAAACTGGAAATCGAGCTCCCATACGATCCAGCTATACCACTCCTAGGAATATACCCTAGGAACACAAAAATACAATACAAAAACCCCTTCCTTACACCTATATTCATTTCAGCTCTATTTACCATAGCAAGACTCTGGAAACAACCAAGATGCCCTTCAACAGACGAATGGCTAAAGAAACTGTGGTACATATACACAATGGAATATTATGCAGCTGTCAGGAGAGATGAAGTCATGAAATTTTCCTATACATGGATGTACATGGAATCTATTATGCTGAGTGAAATAAGTCAGAGAGAGAGAGAAAAACGCAGAATGGTCTCACTCATCTATGGGTTTTAAGAAAAATGAAAGACACCCTTGTAATAATAATTTTCAGACACAAAAGAGAAAAGAGCTGGAAGTTCCAGCTCACCTCAGGAAGCTCACCACAAAGAGTGATGAGTTTAGTTAGAGAAATAACTACATTTTGAACTGTCCTAATATTGAGAATGTATGAGGGAAATGTTGAGCCTGTTTAGGGTACAGGCGGGGGTTGGGTGGGGAGGAGGGAGATTTGGGACTTGGGTGATGGGAATGTTGCACTGGTGATGGGTGGTGTTCCTTTTATGACTGAAACCCAAACACAATCATGTATGTAATCAAGGTGTTTAAATAAAAAAAAATTAAAAAAACAAAAAAAAAAAACAAAAAAAAAAAAAGAAAATGCTGTTTTCTTCATGGAAAAAAAAAAAGAAACTAGTTCTCTTGAGAGGAAATAATTTTCTGTTTAAATCCTCATTATTATAAACAATTAAATGTAGTCACAATAAATTTTCACCTCTACTAATGATCATGAAACACAATTTTTAAAAACTCAAGTTAAAAAAAATCCCAGCAGATTTAGGCTTTATATCTTTTGGAGCACTATTGTTAGATCACCGTTTAGGAAGCATTTAAGATAACTTAACAGAAATGCAATAAAATTAGCAAACTAGGAAAGTATACAAAATGAGCAGGAAATTTGGAAGAAGGATTCATAGAGATCAAAACTATATATTTGCCAAAATTTAAATCTACACATGGGTTAAATAGCTAATTAGATACAACTGAGGAGAGAATTAGTATGCTAGGATATAATTCAGAGAAATTATGCTTACTACAGCAAATAAGGAACAGTGGAAACTATAAGAGAATTTAAGATTCGATCACTTTATTCTTGCTTTTTTGTTCTAAATCATTCGTTTTATTTTTACAATTGCTCTTCTTTATCAGTTAATATTTTCATCTGAGGACAGCTTTGTTTGATTTTAAAAGACTAATACTTAATTTTTAAATTGGCTTTATTTAAGCACTCTGGGTAAAACATTGTTTATTGTTGGGTTTCGGTCATAGCATGTACACCAGTGCACCCTTCCCTCCACCAATATCCCATTTCCCTCCCAACCCCACTCCCCAACCCCTACTTATCTCTGGGACAGGCAATTTGCTTCTCTATCTCTCTATTTCCGTTTTGATACTGTTATTAATGGAGGTTGCCATGCATGTCACTTTATCCCCTTTCAGCATCAAGTTTTTGTCCAGTGTTATAAGTTCCTACTATCCTTGTCATAGTAGGCCCTTTTCTACTCTAACTGCGCTCACTATTCTTTGTCATAAGCTTTCTATCGTGGGCTGGACCTCCTGTTCCTTATTCTCTATTGTCTCTGGATATTTTTTTTACCAGACTGTCTTTTGTATTTCTTATATCTCACAAATGAGTGAGATTATTATATGTTTATCTCTTTCCCTCTGACTCATTTCATTCAGCATAATAATCTCCATAGCCATCCAAGTAGAAACTATTTTCATAACTTCATTTTTCCTTATATAATATTCTATTGTGTAGATATACCCATTATTTAGCCAGTCATCAGTTGTCAGGTGCGTGAGTTGTTTCCAGATTCTGGTTATTGTAAATAATGCTGCAATGAACATAGGAGTGTAGAGGGCATTTTTGTATTGTGTTTTTGTGATCCTGGGGTATATCCCTAGAAGTGGTATTGCTGAATCATATGGGAGTTCAATTTCTAGTTTTTTTGAGGATTATCCACATACTTTAAAGATGTATGCTAACAATAAATCTTTCCTATCCTCTGCTTTTAATCTACCTCTTTAGACTTAAATTTGTCTCTTGTGGAGATGATCTTTTTAAAAATTAAGTCTTAGGTTGTTTCTTTTGATGCAGTTTTTCATGAATTCATATCTCATATGATTGTTACTATAATAAAACGGACAACTACTCTGTGTGCAACCAATTATTTTCCTATTTTTTGTACTTGTTTTATTTTATACCTTTCTGCTTATGTACCTTCTTTGGCTTTACTTAAGCATCTCATTCTACTTCCATTTCTTTTCACTAAGCATACACCTCATGCTCCTAATGAAAGCAGTGCTTGGGCCTCTTGCAATGGTGCTTGGGGAAAACCCCCAAGTGTGTTCTTTGAGAGTTGCTTAGGGTGGTACTCAAGGAATCATATGGTATCAGGGATCAACCTGGAGTCAGCCACATGCAAAGGAAGTGTTGGAATATCTTAAACCCTGTATTTTCTCTCCAGTTCCTTTATGCTCCTATAAAAATCTTTTAAGTAATTTCTTAGAGTTTGAAATATAATTATGATATCCTCAAATCCTACCTTCCATCTGTCATGTCATTATGGCCATTGTACCCTAATTACTCATGATATTTTTGCTCCTGTTTGGAAAAAAGTTATTAGATTATGAATGATAAAAATGAAGGGAATTTGTGTTACCTTCATGTATTCCCTATCTGGTATTAAGCCTGAATTCATATTGGCCTGAATTTGTTTTTGTAGTAGTTTCCTTCACTTTGAAGAACATCTCTTAGAATTTCTTCAAGTTTGGTTCACTAGTGCCAAATCTTTGTTTGTATTAGTCTGTAAACATTGGTTCTCCTTCATTTGTGAGATACAATTTCACTCCACACAATTAATGGTTTTTAGCTTCTCATACTTGTATATCTTGCTCTTTAGGTTCAAAACAAAATTCTGCTCAGTGACTGGACAATGAGGAACTTAGTATTTTCTACTCTTTAGTAGAAGTCAGGACCTCTATTCCAACAAGTTTCCTATATAGATTATTGTATAATAGACATAATAATTCTGTAATGACCTTAGAATATGAGCATTATCTGATTTACTCATATTTTAATGTCATAAAAGTTATCATGAATTTAATACAAGTATACTACTTTGTATTTCCTATAAGTATCTGGCAAAAATCTTTGAGTGCTTGACTTCTAACAGTTTTGTTTTGTTTATAGTGATTATATGTGCACAGAGGGGGAATTTTACTGTTTCAAAGATTTTCTAAAAAATAAAGGTAAACGAGTATTGCCTTTTCATAGTAGCTACAACTACAGTTTACCTGTACATTATTGAGGAAAGAAATTGGACATGCTATACTCACCTAATTTCTTGGTAACTCAGGATTCATATTGATGATCCAATTAGCCTCATTATTCCAGTTTTTTAAAATAACTATTGAGGATTAATAAAAAGAATAAAAAGAATGCTTAGGACATTAAAGAAATTCATACAAATAAAGTAGGATGCATATTATACACAGAGTAATTGTCTTTGCTATTTCACAACATGTATTACAGAATAGTCTAAATTTGTAATTAAATAAAATCAATTCACAGTCATTTTTAAATGAAATTTTCTTTATACACTTTTTTTTACTCAACCCGGTGATGCTCAGTGGTTGCTTTTGCCTCTGTGCTCAATAATTACTTCTGGTAGTGCTCAGGGGGCCATATGGGACACTGGATAACAAACTCAAGTTGCCTGCATGCAATCACCTTCTGTGATATTGCTCCAGCTCTCTGGCTTTATATTTTAACCTTATAAAATTACTTTTTGTATTTATTTTATTAATTTAAAAATAATAATTTGCCTTATTTTTATCATGTACTACCATAGCATAGTCATTATCACTGATGTATTAAAGAAAACATTTGCTTTGAGTCTTCCCCAAACTCTGACATTCCCAGTTGCTTGGATTTCCTAAGAAAAGTAAATACTAATGACAGGCAATGTAACATAATGTTTAAATTACACTGATTATTTATGATTAAACAGCTGTAATAATGCCCAGTGAAAGAATGTTCATCTAATTTACAGAAAGACATAGATTTATAGACCTTAGAAACAAAAATGGAATTAATGTAGTTCACATTTGTAAATCAATATTTGGCCCTAATCTCCAAGAGCTCATTGTCTTTAACTGACTCACCTGAGAATTTGAATCAGTGGGTTTTAATTAAATGTTAAATTAGTGTAGGAAAAGCAGTGTGGGATATTTTCTCTCGCTCTAAGGACCTTAACTTCTGTCATTCACTCTCACTTAGTAATGCTCTTAGTTTTATATAATTTCCTTCTATGATATTTCATATCCATCTCTTTCTCTTTCACTGTGACCATCGATGCATGTATTCTTATTCCCTTTTCTCATATCTCTTTCAATATTTTACTTTGACACTTACTCTGAATATATTCCACCCTTATATATTCTTCATAGATGACCAAATAATATTTCCATAAAAATATTTTGCCTCTGTTATCCCTTTGCATTTGAGACCAACCTATTATTTTTCTTAAGAATTCCTGTTTAAATGATACTCACTTCCACATTAGATTATCTTTTACATATATGTGGTATATTTCATAATTTATAGGTTTCCAAATCCATTCTATGTATTTTTTGTTTCTTTATACAATATTTTTGTAGAGGTACTTGGGATTGAACCCAGGTCAAACAGGAAAAGGCAAATGTCCAATCAAACCAACCTTAAAAGATACCAGCTTTAAAAATTTATTTAAAGAAAATGCAGTACATAGTTGACATAGTTTTCAAGATACATTTCTTCCCAGATGAGTTAAAGTAAAGTTAATGAAAAATGGAAATAAAAATAAAGTAAAATGAAAGAGAAGAAATATAAAAGAAGGAAGGAAAGAAGGAGACAGAGAAAGAAAAGAAACACAAAAGAGAGAGATAAGAAAGAAAAAGAAGAAAAAGAAAGAAGGAAAGAAAAGAAAGAGGAATGAAGGAAGGAAGGAGGGAAGGAAGGAAGGAAGAAAGGAAGGAAGGAGGGAGGGAAGGAAGGAAGGAAGGAAAGAAGGAAGGAAGGAAGGAAGGAAGAAAAGGACGATAAAGAAAAAAGAAAAAGTACTGTGGCAAGCTATTTGTGTAAATTATTGTATCACCAATAAAGCCATTAATACAATGGCAGAAAGTCTAGTAAGTCCTTGTCTAGTCTGTTAAATTTGTGTATTCCTTAGGCATGACAGCATCAAACAAATGAAATTCTAGAAATTCGAAGCTATCATAGTAAAAATGTTAGTGTCATATACTTAGCTACAGGACCTCCTAGGGGAAGGCCCAATCTGAACATGGCAACTGCATTAGTGGACATAATTTCAGCTGCCAGACTTCCCAGGAGAAGGAAGGCCCAGAGGAAGGGTGCCCACATTAGTTCCAAAAATACCCAAAAAACCTGGTTATATCACACTCCAAACCAGTATACATGAAATTTGGTCAGATAAGCGTACCCACACAAAACATAGAAGTTCAGTGATGAAGCAGGGCCATTTGGGAGATGATAATGTTTCTGGGTGATGGAGGCAAGTGTGACTTAGGCAGGGTGGGGTTTGGGCTACTCACTCCTCCTGATATGGCCAGCTTTGTGCTGCATGAGCTTGTGTAGCCATAGTCTTTCACGGCTTGGTTTACAATCAGGGGTCTCAAACTCAATTTACCTGGGGGCCGCAGGAGGCAAAGTCGGGTGATTCTTGAGTGCAAAGACAGTAGTAAGCCTTGAACATTGGGGGGGGGGTGATCCAAACAACTAAAACAAAACAAAACAAAAAAGATTCCTCTTGGGCAGGGCCACAAAATGTTGTATAATGGGCCGCAAGATCATCTTATTCATGAAAAGAGTGACAATAAACCTGGCTCAGTTCAAATATTTGTAACTGCATTTGTGAGACATCAGTTTTTAAATGAAAACATTATGTTTTGTAGCTGCAAAACAATTCTTTCCAAGTTGTTTTCATGGGTACTATTCCACTTTTCACTAGAGTCAGTCGTTGAAATATTCAAACTCAGATTTGGTTGATCATCTGGAAAAGATGATAAGACTTTCTAAGGGAAACTGCGCTGACTGCTGCAAAGTGAATTGTGATGCAAAGGTAGACTATTGAAAAGAAAATTGTATTAAGGAGCTTGTGAGATGGAATAGTAAGGCATGTGACTGACCAAGGTTCAATCCTCTGGGTTGACCCTCTGAGTTCTTCCAGGAGTGATCCCTGAGCACAGAGTCAGACATGGTCTGTGTGCTTTCCTAGAGCATAAATGTAAATTTATTATGGTGACAGAAAAAGTATAAAATATATGCTATTTGACCCCTTACAGCGAAGATTTGCTGAACCTTTTTTCTAGCTAAGTATCCAAAAATTAGTTAATTCTATGATAATATAAATTTTATTCTGTCACCTATATTAATCAAGTGGTTAATGTATGATAATGTATTAAGGAAAAAGCCCCCTAACAAATGACCTGAATTGTCTTTAGAAAATGAATGTCTTCTTAGCAGTAATTCTTACTTGAGGGCATGCTAATATCTTGAAATTGTATTCATAAAATTTGTTCATCTAAGTATATACAAATTTCTTTCAGGCTGATCCACAGTTAGAGGCAGATACTCAGCAGTGTGTGACCAAAACAAATTAATAGTCTCTTTTTTCTGATTGATATAAGTCATATTAAAATTTGATAAACCCTATGATTTATTGTTTTCCATGTTTGGTAAATCTATCTTTTGATGAGCTTAACCCAAATGATGAAAATATACCAAACTATAAGCCATTTGAAAGCCAAGTTTAGGTGTTTCAGATCCTAAAGGTGAAATTCATTTCATTATCTTTTCCTCTGATGGTAGATAATAAATATCACTACCAATGCAAAGTCTATGAAAAAATTGTTTTCAAAGGACCACTTTATTGATGTGTGAAAAGCTATATATGTTTGCTATAAATAATTTGATGAACTTGTATCCAGGGTTTATAAATTCAGGGAACCATCAATACTATCAAGGCCATCTAGATCCCTTACATCCCCACATTTCCCCATCTCCTTTATTATTATTCTTGCATTAAAATTCTTTTTTTGGTTTAGTTTTTTTGTTTTGTTTTGTTTTTAGGTCACACCCAGTAGCACTCAGGGATTACTCCTGGCTCTAGGCTCAGAAATTGCTCCTTTAGGCTCAGGGGACCATATGAATGCTGGGATTTGAACCACCATCTTTTTGCATGCAAGGCAAACACCCTACCTCCATGCTATCTCTTCCGGCCCCTAGAATTCGTAGGCCCCTAGAATGGCCTAGAATTCCGGCCATTAGAATTCTTAACCTAAGATCTCTTCTAACCAATGTCAGCTGTACAAAATCATGTTTTCAGTTTTAGACACTGTATTGATTAGTAGATCTCACATATTAGTAACTGATCGCTTGCATTTAAAGCAAACTAATTGCTTTAAAGGATTTTATTTTTGTTTGGGACCACACCCAGTAATGCTCAGGACTTAGTCCTGGCTCTCCCCACAAGGAGAAGTACTGGTGGGTCTTGGAGAACCATCTGAGGGGGGCGGGCTGTAAGTTGAATGGTGGATCAGCCACAGGCAAGACAAACTCCCTACTTACTGTGCTTTCTCACCAGACTTTTGAAAGAAAATTTTTAAACGAAAATACTATGTGTACATTAAACTCTTTTTACTTTCCTTCTGGATCCCAATCAGAATTTCCTGCTTCCCCGAAATCAGTTGCAGCATTTCACTGAATTTTGGAAAATGAAATGGCGCCTCAATTGCTAGATCTCATGTTTAGTGACTAGAAGTGCTGGATTTAGTGACTATTTTCAAAATTTATATGATTCTCTTCACACTTTACCATGTTGAAATCAACTTAAATGATTTCTCCTAGTCCTTAAGGACAGTGGAATCAGTCAATAGAAGTACTAACTTTTTATTGACTATGAAAAATGTATCACAATGGTTTATTAAATCTCTTATTTGGAACTTCCATTATAATAACATAATCTGACTATTTCAGAGAAATGCAATAATATACCAGTCACATAGCGATGAACATTGTAAAAATGTTTAAGTATATTTAATATACTCAAGATATTCAGGAATGGAGAGAAAAATTTTAGTCCTTGAAGGTGTATATTACTCCATCTTCAAGGGATTAAATACTATTTCCTAAGTATTTGGTTTTGCTTTGGTGATGCTAAGAGATAACTTAAAATAATATTTACTAAGACAATATCATCAGGGCAGTTGTTTTCTAAGTTAGGACTATGTTTTCTTAAGGATATGTTGACCTTGTTTGGTTCTTTCTGGCCAACATCCCAGTCATGGAAAACATTTGAAATTTTGTTGTGAGCAACTGAAGGTAAATCCAAATCAGCTTTAAACTCACTTATAAATTAGGCCAGTTTAATTAATAAAAGAAAAATGACAGATTAGAAAATGTTTAATGGAAACAAACCAAAAAAGTCAGCTCTAGATCCTCTAGTCCAACCTGAGTTCTATTTTACCATCAAAAACACATGAGAATATATTTTGACTTGCTCCTATTTTTTTATAAATAATATTAAAAATACCTTCATGAGGATACAAGTAAAGCAGCATTTTACTTTTCTTTAGAAGAAGGCTGGGTCTGTTCTCTAAGAAGCATAAAAGTCTTTTATTTCTAAATTAAAATAGGAAAATATATTAACCTGAAAATTTTCATGCTAACAGCTGCTGGACTCAAACTCAATATCAACAATACATAGATTATTATATGAATGGTAAATCTAGAAAGTGTTCTTTTCACCTTAAAATAATCATTGGTTTTGCATGACACAAGACTTTTCCTTATCTATATTAGGAATTCTCTTGTGAAATTACAGTCTAAGGATGACTTTTTGCTCAAATCTGAAGCAGATGCTGAGGCATTGCCTTGGACTTGGCAGTGTGATCCATCACAGCTTCCCCTTGTCCAGCTTTGTGACAGGACCCATATCTTTGAATGTGTATTGCTTTGAAAACCTTAGAAGTTGACCTCTAGAATCACATCAACATGCTGATGGCGTTCCTGCATGGTGCCCATTGCTTTATTTCACTTTCTCTTCCCCCAAAGGATATGTAAATGTCTCCAAGTACCAGCAGTCTTAATACCAATTTTGTAGGGATGCAAAGGATGGGAAGCAAGATTGATGCTGTACTCAAGTGATAACCAGATCTTAGTTCCTTTATGTCTCCCACAGGAACTTTTTTTCTTTTTTCTTTTTAGGAACTTTCATTTCAACCCTTAACTCCCTCATCAGACTTTCTCTTTTCGTGATGCATACTCTTAGATTACAGGAAAAAAAGAAATATAAAACATGATAGAGAGCAACATGTGAACATTGCTTCAAAGGAAGAGTGATTGTTAGCAACAGAGGCAAACAGGGCTTTGAAAGAGAGACAGAGGGAGGACACTCGGAAGAGCCTATTTGCCTCCAATGTTAGCAACCACTCATGTTTGTCATTTATGTACTCTTTATTCAACTTTTCTATCCCCTTTCTGAAGGATTTTGTTCAGCTCCTAATCACAAGTTGTAACCCTGTAGACATTTCTACAGCATTCTATAAATACTCTTACCTAGTATGGCTCTCTCACTTCATTTTACTGTTAGATAATATATTAGTTATATTAGCTAATGTATTAAGTCTTCTCCATAAGTCCTTGAGCTTCTCAGAAGCAAAGAGCACACTCTATTCATTTCTATACTGCTTAGTCCTGTGCCTAACATTTATGTAATTGTAATCAATGAGCACATATCAAACAAATTTGGATATGCAGCATTTATGCAAAATGCTTTAGAATAGTGGAATTGGAGATTATCTGTCCTGGGTTCAAATTGTAGAATTTCTGTGTATTAGCCTTTGGTTAGATATTGGGAACAGACATTAGGCTACTTACTTCCCATATCTGAATTCTTATCTTTAATACAGAAGCACCAATGAGATATACCTAATGGAAATTTCTAGAGTAGTCTTTCCCAAAGTGACAAGGACAATGCTGCCCTGCCATCTAAGAAGGCACTAGAATGATTTTGGCTGGTGGTGGTAGTAATAGTAATCTTGGGTGCAATTGAGAGGTAATTTCTGGTTTTATGTTTGGAGGTCATACCTAGTAGAGCTCTGGGGCTATTCCCAATGTGGAGTTCAGGGTTCACTCCTAGGGACCATGTGGTGCTGAATCAAGGCCTTCTGCATACAAAGCAACTGAAGCATGTGCTCCGGATATTGCATTGCCCCCACTGGCTTGTTTGTTCTCTTAAAGACCATAGATTTCCAGGGGTCATTAAGTCCATGTTTTCCTTGGAAAGGGAACTATAGGCCAAGTAAATTTGGGGACCTCTCCAGCCTCCCAGAGTATTCAATGGGAAAATAAATGTTGGCTGTGGCATAAAGTGCCTGAAACACACTAAGTGTTCAGGAAATGGCTCTTTTTCTCTTTCATATCTTTCACTCCATTTATCTCTGAATAAAACCAATCTTCTCAGGGATAGGCAATTTCTGGCCCGTGGGTCATGTAAAGTCAATGAAACCATGTGATCTAGCCATGATACATGATGCAACAAAGATTTGTAATATTTGGAGACTTCCTGCAGCCCACTTGCCTGCACTGTATAACCCACAGATGATTTTATAAAGCACCAAATGAGCTTTGGCAGAAAGAAAGGAGAGAACAGAGAGAGACTTTTACCCACCTGGCCCAAGTCCCAGTTTGAATTAGGAGAAATATTCATCTTGAGTGACTATTCACCAACACATGTGTTTTTTATTAGATGAAAGTACTAATATGAAAGTATATAATATGCTTAACTAAAAATAATATGGAAATTCAACAGATTTTCCCTTTGTGTAATTACAAAGTGAAGAGGCATGATTAGATTAAAAAACCTACATTAAACCTTAAACATTAAACATTAAACCTGATTTCTTGATCACTTTCAAATAAACTGCTCTATATACGTATGAATATATTTTATTTTCAAGAACTTTATAATATTTTCTAAATATGTATCTACCCATAGACAGTTGCATATCAAGGGCTTGCACTGAAAAGCAGTGTGAGTCAAAATCCAAGCAGGGCAGTGGCAGTGAAGCAGAAACCTGGAGAGAGTGGTGAAGGCGAATGGGCATGAGGATGACATGTCCGTACTGTACTGGAATGTTGTAAACATGAAAGACTCCTCTTGCCAGATTTGTGAAACTTTAACTTATGATGGCTAAATACATTTTTTTTTAGTTTTGGGGCCACACCTATGACGCTCAGAGGTTACTCCTGGCTATGCACTAAGAAAGTACTCCTAGCTTGGGGGACCATATGGGACACCTATATCAAACCCAGGTCCCTCCTGGGTCAGCCATGTGCAAGGCAAACGCCCTACCACTGTGCCATCACTCCAGCCCCTAAATACATTTTTTAATTCAAGTAGAAATATTTTGCTACTTTCAAGATCCATATGAATAATGCCTTAGTTATACTTTATATTCTTCATGATATTATTCGATACATTGTATTTTTATACGAATTCTTTGTCCTTGATAAAGAGCAAAGCCAATTCAAGCTTTCCAAAGCAGAGAACTGTTCTGAGATACCTTTTAGATCTTTACAGACTACCTTTGTTCCAGTCTTGTCTACACTTTTCAAAGACTTAGAAATATCCGCAATGTTTTTGATACTGCTACTACTGCCTTAAAAATATCCTTCTTCTTGGTGTAAAACAATATTACAGACACATTGGGTGAGGTCATTGCAAAAATGAAATAGCATATACACTTAAGAGACCTCAGTAGTTCTCAAATAGAATAATAGGTGTGCACATGTTGCACAAACTACATTCTGCCCATACACTTCCCCAAGGATGAAATACAACCCAAGTGAACTTGAGTAAGTTTCTCCAAAGAAAAAGTGAGGTTTTACTTTTATATATATTTTATCATTTCGCTTCAAATAATTTTTATAACCTTTTAAGAAAAGAATTACTTTTCAGCTACAGTTTTATAAAAAAAATCTCCTTGTGAAGAAACTCTCACACTCCTATCCTTCTCCCAAGCAAGCCAAACCAGTCATTTGTTTTACCTAGAAAAATTTTAACCTCAACAGAAAAGCAGAAGGAAGGGAATGGAGAAAAATCATGAGCTCTAGCAGGAGCAACAGAATAGCAAGAGAACTGTGCATTTTTAGTTGTTACATATTTAAAGACTGGGATGGAGACTAAGGATAGCAAGTGTTCAGTAAATATTTGTTAAATGAATAAGTAACCTATCATGGGAGGTTATTGCATAAAATGAAAAATGTATTGAAATGGTATTGCAAGAGCTTCACGGTATACCATTCAAAGTTCCAACACTCAGGGATGATAACTTACCTCTTATATTTGCTTCTGTTACATCATTATGTCTTCAACAACAGGAAATACTGTTTCAAGTTTTATGGTCTTTTCATTTGTCCTTTACTCTTCCATTTTCTTGCTCCTTTCTATAAAATTGAGTATTTTTGCTAAGTTGTTTTATCAATCAGAGGAATTGCTAAGTCTTATCTATCAGACAAAGATTCTCTTTAAATCTTTTATTTAAATTGAGGCCATTTGGTTCCCTTCTCTGTCTCAAGAAACAGGAAAACTTTGTTCATTGGCCGGCCAATAAGTTTCTTCCTCTGTGTCATGAACTGTTGAGGGTCCTAAATTTATATCTTCAGCACAGATTTGAGATTGAATTTAAAAAAGACTCATCATTGGTGAATTAATATAAGACTTTTTGTATCAGGTACCAAGCCTTTAACATTTCTGGAAAGGATTTTATTTCTTCTTATACTTGAATGAAAATTTTCAGCATAAAGTATTCTTGGCTTGTAGTTTTAAACTTTTAACAATGTGAGTTTGTCATTCCATTCTCTTTTATTCCAGTCTATAAAGTGTCTGTTGAGAAATATGACAGCCTCATTAGGATACCTTTCTATGTTTTCTGCTTCCCCAAATTCCCCCAAAGTCTTCGATATTTTCTTTGCTGTTGACTTTTGATAGTTTTATAGTGATTTGCCTTGGTCTAGGTTTAGAAATTCAAATGTTTTCCCTGTTGGCTCCATCTAAGTCAAGTATCCTACAAGTTCTGGGGAAGAAATTTTGAAAGAATAGTGTGAGAAATTTAAAAACCACACAAATAATTCACTCTTCAATGAATTGGACTAAGTGATTTGACATTTATTCTTATGTAGACTTCAGGACTATACTTTAGAAGCATTTCGAAACATGACTACAGATAGTTTCAGTGACTCTCTAAACTGATGGGTATTTATCTGATTCTGGCTTGGAATGTTCCAATAATTCCTCAGATGGTTTGAGTCTGTTTTGCCTCTTATAGAAAATAACAATTATGTTTATTACCATCGAGACCCGCAATGGATTCAGGTCTAGCCCCAATAATTTCTGTGCCACTATAAATTACTCAAGTACTGGAAAGATTAAATACAGTCCTAGCACATTGTATAGTTTCATTAGAAGGTAAAGTAAAAATGATATATCTGAGTCTTTGTGTGATGCATCTGTCTCTGTGTTTATTTCCTTTAGAGGCTTTTTATTTGCCATTTAATTTCAAGTAGTGAAATTGAGGCAAGATTTTGAATTATGCTCATGAAAACTATATTTACTTGATAAAATTATATTATGAAATTAATTCATTAATATTAAGAAATTATATTATGCACAATTCATATCATTTTGTGTCTCAGAAATAAATATAACTTAGACATATATACATACACATACAGAAATTTGGGTGTTCTGGGCAAGAGTGATAGTACAGAGTATAGGGCGTTTGCCTTGCACATTGCCAACCAAGGTTTGATCCCCTTCACCACATATTGTCCCTTGTGCCCCTATGTCTGCCAGGAATGATTCCATGGCAGAGCCTCTAGTTAACCATGCACACTGCCAGTTATGAGCCCCTAAACAAAGCAAACAAGAAAAGAAATGTGGGTGTTCTACCAGTCTCCAGTCTCTTCTTAATTCTTTACTGAGGTTTGGGGAGTTCTGAGCTGCTATTTCTTTGCATATCTTTATTGTACTCATCTACATCTCTTGACATACTGAGATACCCAAACTGAATTTCCTCTTTTGAAGAAATCTGATATTTCTAGTAGGGTTTCTTTTTTTTTTTTTTTGCATTTTACTTATCTTTCACATTTCTCTAAAGCAGTTGCACATTTTGGTCTTTTTATTTCACTGATTTTTCAGCAAGACTGACTCTACTGAGTATGTTTTCTACTGTTATCTTTGTTATTTCATTATATTCCTCACGTTTGCTAACTATGTCAGAGCTTTTTGACAGCTGCTACATCTCTGAAAAATGCCTTCTGTTCTTGACAACTCAGGTTGTTGTTGTTTTTAATCCACATATAAGTAATGACATGTATGATTTTCTGGGTTTTGTCTGTTTTTGTTTTTGCTTTAATGATAATAATACCCCTGAATGTCATTTGAAATTTTGGGGGGGTTTGCACCTACTGGTGCTCAGGGGCTACTGAAGTGTTGTGCTCAGGGATTACTCTTTTAAATGGGTTTGGGGAGTATGGAGTTTAAATTGGGTCTTAAATTGGGCCTCATGCATGGACTCCAGCCAGTGCTCGCTCTGTCTCTCTTACCCAGAAAGCCATTTGGATACAGCACGGCTTGATTCATTTATATATGCATATATATATATTTGTATGTGGAGGGTAAAATTGCAGATTTTCTGTGTGTAATAAAAATATTATTGCTTTTCCTGGACTGCTCTCTCTGCACAGAATTGATTGATCCATCCCAAATGCGTGGAAGGGGTGTGAGTCTGGCACTGATGATTTACAAGTGTGGATACTGTTCTCTCTCTTAAGAGTCTATGAACTGTAGTTTATTTCAACTTGCAGTGTTGCATCCACAAAGATGACTATATTTGTAAAGTAGGAATATATGATTTCTCTAGTAAAATCACTGTTTTCTATTACATATTCAAGGCTCATGAACGGTGTAAGGGTACAGAATGTAATTCTAATACAATAATTTCGCCTTTATCATTAGTAAATATTAGACTTTGTGACAGGTTTCATTCTATTGATTCTTGAATTTGAAAAGAAGGACTTCTTTATCTCTAAGATTTCATATAATTTATCTAATTCTGGTATTTGGTGATTATTAAAACCATATTGATTAGTATAGTCATTAGAAATAGTATAGCAATTGATGTAATCCCAATATATAGAACACAAAATAAAAATAGGCTTCCAATGTTCACACAACATCCTAATTTTACCCTGTGAATATGGGAAATAGTATTTTATTTCAAATTGCTAAAAATCACTCTATACTCTATACATTGCCATGAACACAATGAAGAATGTAAAATTCAAAATTATTTTCCATGTAGAGAACTTTGGATCAAAAATTATTTGGAGAGCACAATTTGATAGTTCCATTCAAGTATTTAAGGTTTTTAATTTTAATAGTCTAGAGAGTAATAAATAAAATTTCTCATATTTTGTGGTAGATAGTTCAATTTTATTTTTGTCATAAATGTGTTTGGTTGAAACAAAACCATTCATCACTTAGCCCTTTTAATAGGTATCCATGTTGACATATTAGTTGAGATAAATCCTCTTGTCTCTCGGGACCGGAGAAATAGCACAGTGGTGAGGCGTTTGCCTTAGACACAGAAGGACCATGATTCAAATTCCGGCATCCCATATGGTCCCCCGACCCTGCCAGAAGCGATTTCTGAGCATGAAGCCAGACGGAACTCCTGAGCGCTGCCGGGTATGACCCAAAAACAAACAAACAAACAAAAATCCTCTTGTCTCTTGCAAAACTTCACCAAAAATATATTTTTTTTGAGTTGTTTCTGAAAGTTTTCAGTCTTCATTGATTTCTAATGAGAACTTTCTTTTTCTTGGTAAGGCATTCATTTATTTTATTTTTCCCAATGTATATCACCACTTTATTAAGGCCTGGAGAGTTTCCTTTGGTAAATCTGCTGTAGTATTTAAAGTACAAAGTGACAATAAATTAGTGCCATTCCCACCACCAATGTGGTCCATCCATCACTCTTGTTCCCAGCATGCATCCCATACCTCCCCCATTTGCACCCTGGACCACTAGTGTAGCCCGCCCCTTTTGTATATAACTTGATGTAGATTGGGTATCTTGATTCTGTTGTTGATGACTTTGGGTTTGCTGTTTGGGCCTGCGATTTTTTATGTCCACTTAATGTTGATACCACTGGTTGCCTCTGGTACCACTACTGACAAGTTTGTTAAGCCCAAATCTAAGTGATTCATTAAGTGAAACAGAATGATCTTATTCTATGGATAACATTAATATTTATGAGTTTTCTTTGCATATCTCCCACAAATTTAGAATTGTACACTTTTTAAATACAATCTTTAAGCACCATGATTTAAGCATGATTATAGTTGTGTTTCAGTTAAAAAAAGAACACTCCCCACCCCTTCACCAGTGCAACATTCCCACCACCAATGCCCCCCTCCCTCCTTCCCAACCCCTGCCCGTATTCAAGACAGATATTCTTCTTCTCTCACTCATTAAGATCGTCATGATAGTTGTTAAGGTAGTCATTTCCCTAACTGCACTCACTATTCTTGGTGGTGAGCTTCATATTGTGACCCGTTGATTATAAGGAGCTTAAGAGTCCATTCAGTGAGTTCTTAAACGGATGACCATAATGGTTGAGCATAAGCATGAGTGAACTTCACTCTAAATTGAACTGAAAACTTTAAAATGGTCAAAATAAATTATACTCTTGCTACCATAAAGAATATCTGCAGATATATTTTATGAAAAATATCTTGCTTATTATGCAATGATCTGTGGGGGTTTTTTGTTAGCTTGAAGGTTCACAAATACATTTTGCTTTGAATTTCTTACAGTTTCAGCTAGCAAGATTTTAAAATAACATAAAATATTTGATATGCTCATATATAGAAACATAAACTGATTTTACTAGGTACTTTGGATCAAGTATATGTCACAGAAGCAACTGAATGCATCTCTTATGTAAACAACTGTGAATTTTTAAAGGAAAATTGTGTTCAGTGTGTAGTGAAGTGCAATAACTTTAAGATTTAACTGTGAACAAATACATAATTCAGACAAGCTTACACAAGAAGAGTGCAAATATATGAGTTAATGATATTTTGGTTAGAAAAAGTAATTTCTATTAGTTGTAGTGTAATGTCAATATGTTGAATAATCATTAAAAATTATTCATAGTGCTAGAGTATTAGATACTCATATGCTTTATCATATCAAAATTATTTCAATAAATGCCTTTTTTGAAGGTAGACTCTATTGCCAGTTACAAAGTATTAGAAACAGCAAAATGAGTAGCCATTCAACCAGCAAGTTTGGGTAATGGTATCGAAAGTGAAGTCAATCCAGCAAATTTTGTAGGAGGAACTCATGCATAATTGAAACCAGAAAGAATTGAGAACTATTATTCCCCCAAATTTCTTTCTTTCAGAAACAAAAAAAACAGTGCCTTTGATGGATCACTAAACTTCCATTTATTGGATTTTGCTTGGCATATTTAGCATCACTAGAGACCGTGCCTTAGATATATTTTCAGTTGATTTTAGAATGTTTCTTAAAGTGAAAATATTTTGAAATTCAAAAATTCCCTTTACTGTGTTGGTAAACACAATGTTGATGGCAAAAAGGTTCTTCATATTCTTTGAAAAGTTGATATTATTTTTTTTGCCATAAAATTGTGTGGTAAAAATCTACTCGTGGTACTTGATAAAGATAGGAAGTAGACTTTGTTTAGAACCATCACCATAGGTATAGGGACCAGTATCATGGGACTTTATTATAAGGTAGAGATATTGAACTCAACTCCAACTACAGCATGGGCAAGTGGAATATTACAACCAACAACCAGACTGGAAGTCAATGTATTGAAAGTTGTTTTCTTAAATAAAAAGAATGGAAAAGAGAAGTAACATTACTAACAGAAAAGCAGGAACAAGGCAGATTCTGGGTAAACTAGAATAGGAGTCTTGGTTGAAGACATGCCAGGGCAGTGAGACATCAGATATCAAGAATGCTCAACTAGCATTAAAGGAACTAACAGGGTTCTCTCTAACAACAGGCTTTAGTAAGGAAATGCCAGGATAGTCCTAGGAAAAGGTGTAGGTGCCCAACTAAGGTTTGATGATGGTTCCTTTCTGTGTACCATTGTATGAATGTATGAATAACTTTGTTATTTTTTTCCATTGTAATGCTGTTTAATTCTAGATATCCTAGGGCCCTCCTAAAAGTGTTCAGGGGAACCCAGGCTACTCCTGCTGGTACTTGGCCAATGAAGCTAAACATTTCAGTGCTAGGACCAATGATTTGATACAACTTGGGTTCACGTTAGTGGTGATATTGGTAATAAGCATCACACTTAAGTCACTGTGTTTTGGCTTTTGGGGGGACTGGTTTTGGGGGGTAACTCCTCAGTTCTCAGGGGTTACTCCAGGCTCTATGTTCAGAAATTACATCCAGCAGGCTCAGGGATATGAACCTGGGGTGGTCCAACCCCAAATTTAGGTAACTGTGAATGCAAGATGTGTTTCTCTGACTCTTAAACTATCTCCCCCATCCTGTTTGAAGAGTTTTAATATTTCACTTCTAATTAGTATGGTATACTTGACTTAAATGTTATATTTTTTACTCACATTTTGTACTTACTATTGAAAGACTATTTGGGGAGGTGTCACACCCTGTGATGCTCAGGGTTTACTCCTGATTGTGCACTCAGAAATCACTACTAGTGATGCACAGGGAACCATATGGGATACTAGGGATAGAACCTGGCAATATCCTTAACCACTATACTATCACTCTATCTCCAGAAAGACTTATTTTTATTGAGAGAAATATCCTATGTCAGTTCTTTTTCAATTTGATCTTACATTTTGCTGAGAGAAGTTTGTGCTTAACAGAAATGTTTAACAAAAATCATATATTATAAAATAGCTCTTTGGTTAAGCTTTAAATTTGCTAAGTTCTACTTTTCTTTCAAACTCGCACCAATTTGTCTGTATTCTAAAATTCAGTCATTCTCAGCCATTGGTTCTTTGGAAGACAATTGCATCTTAAATTTTTGACTTTGTTCTTTTATCCCCTCAATGCAGCTTTCAGTAACTTCCAAAAGCTCCACAATGGGAACAATGCCTTTCTTTATTCTTTTCATTTTATCTATTTAATGGGTCTCAGATCTGCGTAAAGAATTTGTTAAATGATTCTTGATTCCTGATGCACCATTATTTGCTCAAAAATGGGCTTATTGTCTTTCTCATTTATTTGCATATTTATAGATGCTGTTCTTGAATGCTCCTCTCTCTCAGTCCACTAAGGTCACCATTCTCAAGAACAAAATCAGAGTACCTTATTTTAGCAGATTTACCAAGATAAAGTGGGTCATCTTTGGGTGTTTGTTGGTAGGTGTCATCTCCCAAGGAAAAACTGCTGGGAAAGGGAAGCTATATGCCAGGTGAAGAACAGGATGCATGGTTTGTGTGTGTGTGTTTCGTTTTGATGAAATCATAATGCAGACAGAAGCAGAAAAGAAAGCAGCTTGCTAACAGCTTTGAGTTTTCATCTAGAGCATTTGTATTTTATTAAAGACAGAAGTTTTGCACAGTTAAGTGGTCTCATCACTTTTTAAACTTTAAGACAATTCCATCTGTCAAGTCACACTATAATAGATAGAGAGAGATAGATATATGTATAGTTATAAGGAATAAGACAAGGAAAACCTGGAAGTAAAAAGAGCTTAAATGCTCAGAGTTAACACATTAATATGAGATTTTATTAAACTGTATCCCATGATTGAGTCCTTTTTTCTATAAGTGGTACTTCTGATATTTTCTCTCCTGATCATTCTAAATCCACAGATGTTTAGCAAGGTCAGAATGAACCACATCTCAGGGTTTGCTAATAACAACCAGGTGTCATCAAGGGTCAGGCAAATTGCATTTATGAAGAACTGCTGCAGTATCAAAAAACATTGATATTCAGAATGCTTGGTTTGCTACAACTCTGAAGTGAAGTTTCAAAACATTTGTCTGCTGCTGCATTTATATGTTTTAATTGTTTTCCAATGCTTAATAATCTTGAGACTGAAGTGCTTGTAGAGCATTGGCAAAGCGTGGTAAATAAAACATATTCTCCTACCATGATTTATAGGAACCAGGGCAATCTGTTTTGTTTATAAAAAATTATAAAAAAGTGGGATATTACCCAACAATGCCTTTAACTTGTCACATAGAAGATGGCCATTTTGGCAAATTCCCATGCAGAAAAATTCATCACTTGTTGTCTTTGAAATTTTTTCTGTGAACCAGAAGTCACTCTTTCAATTTGACAACAAGTATAGCAGGGTTTTCTAGTATGCTTATATTTGGGCCAGGATAATTTATGGGTTGATGGGGGAGAATGTCCCACTCACTGTGCACTCTAAGGTATTTAGCAACATGTATGGATTCTCAGTGATACCAGTAGTCAACTTCATACATCCAATTTTTGAGATCCCAAATCACCTTCCTGAGTAAAAACTAATAATATAGATGCAATGGGAAAATGGAGCACTATCATTTTTCTCAAGAAACTTGCCACCAATTTTAAGATCCATATTTTGAACTCTTGGACTCAAGAAGTCTCCAGTTGAATTTTCACTCAGCCATTTCTTAGTCATGTGACTCTTATCCTCTCTGAGACATAATCTGTAGGGACTTTGTCATGTGAACCTGAGTAAATCCCTAATCCTCTCTAAGACATACCATTAAGGACTTTGACAAGACTAATATTTAACTTGTTGAGTCACTGTGAAGATGATAACAAAGTAGAGAATGTGAAGTATAATATTTGTTCACAGCATTGCTAATCTAAACATTTCAACAGTAATTATATTTATTTTTGCCATTTTCTGCCTTTTCACAATTTCAGTAGTGTCCCTGCTCTAATCCAAGGCAGATCAATCCCCCTGTGCTAGACCTTTTGTTCCCTGCTTCTCAGTCAACTGATTTCATGATGTATTTCTCAGTTTCCTTTTCCCTTACAAATGAGCTACGAATTAGGAGACATTTGGATACCTGTCTCAAAAGTTATAAATATGAAATGATAACATACCCCCATGGAGCATATATTAATGTATGAATGTTCAAATAAAATGGAGAAACTGAATTAGGCCAAAAGGCCTGACTGAATCACATCCACTTGTAAGAGTGGTACAGCTCTAACATGAGATGTCAGTGATTTAAAATTCTTTCCTATTTGTCCCACTCTTAAAAATTCCATTCTCTGTAGTTTAGTCATTAGGACTGATGAAATATCATTCAGTTAATCTGAAAAGAAATAAACGGGTTGTATACATCAAGGTAGGTAGATTATTTGATGATAGCCAGGGGTTGAATGTTATCTGGGACTGAAAATTTCTTCTCCTGTTTTATAAACATCTTGGATTTACTGTGTGTTCATTTCCACATCCTCTAGCACAGGAATCTGGACACATTAGCACTTCTCTCTTTGGATCATCACCTCTCATCCTGGCCATTAAGAAGGGAACTTGGTTATTTGTGCCAGATATCAATAAGCAAGGTTTAGCATCAATGTTTTGTGGTCCAAATGCAGCAGCCATCTGTTTCATTAGAACACAGTTAGTTACACTCATTCATCTCTGTATTGTCTGTGGCAGTGTGTGCACTAGAAGGGCAGAGTTGAAGAGATGTAACAGATTGCATGAGCCCCAAAGTCCAAAATCCCAATTATCTGAATTACCTAACCCTATAGAGCAAAGCACTTTATCAACGTTGTTTTTCAAGAACTCTGCACGGAAGTAAACACTGTTATTTAGTCACATTCCAAGGACCAAAAGAATGCAGGAAGCCATACTGACTGATGTTTTGTTTGTTTAGTTGCTGTTGTTGATTTTTTGGGCTCAGAGGTTACTCTTGGCTCTAAGTTCAGAAATCATTCCTGGTGGGTCTCAGGGAACCATATGGGGTGCCAGGATTAAACCCATGTTACCATGTATTAGATAAGTGCCCCACCCTCTGTGCTATCATTCCAGCACCCTACTGACATTTTCTTAGGGAAAAAAATTTCTAACCTTGATTACTTACCAAACATACCTAAACTTTACAGTTCAACCCAAGAATACAGTTACCTCTGTCTTGCTCTCATCACACTTAGAGAGGAAAAAGGTTAACAATTGTACTTATAGGATTAGACAATAAAATCTCTTTTATTTTTTCATGGTTTCCACTAATAAAAGAAATCTAAACTATGGGAAAATATGTGTTTGATCTGCGAAGAAATACATTTAAGATACAAACATCTGTGCTTTTACTCCAATCTTAAATCTATTACTTATTTCCTGTCTGCATATGGCAAAAGTTTGGTGGCTGGACTTGTGACTCTTAACTAATCCTTGCTTGCTCATCTTAACTTCTTTGGGCAGCACTTTCCCTCATTTCTGTGTTATTCCTGATGTCTTTTTTGATCCTGTGATATTGAGCTCTTTGGAGCTGCAGTAATTCTGTTGCTATTAAGCTATAAGCCTGAGGACAAAATGCTCATGCATTAATGGGAGGTGAGTAATCTTCAGTTTGGGGGGGGTGTCACATCGAGTGGTGTTCATGACTTACTATTGGCTCTGCACTCAGGGTTCACTCTTGGCAGGACTAGGGAACCATATGAGATACCAGAGATTGAACCCAAGGCAAGCACATATCTGCTGTCCTATCACACTGGCTGGGTAGTGAGTAGTTAGCCCTGGATTAAAGAGAAAGTACATTTTGGCTGAAAGTGTGCAGTGGTGAAGATTGTAAATTGTTTAACTGTAACTCAATCATTAACGAATTTATCTATGAAAAAAGTATTATGAACAACCTTGTAAGCATGGTGTTTAAATAAAAATAAATAAATAAATGAGAAAGTACAGGGGTTCCTATTCTTGCCTTGCATGCAGCTAACCTTGATTCCATCCTTGCTACCATTTATGGTCTCACAGCACAACCATGAATGACCTTTGAGCCCTGTTAGTTGTGGCCCCCAAAACACATAGAATTAAAAAAGAAGACTTAAGAATATGAGTCACAGTGGTCTAATTGTGTTGCCAGCCTGAGATAATGAAGTGCTTCTATTATTTAAGCCATTGAAACTTGGGTATGCTCTTATTTGTAGCTCCCAAAATACAAATCAGAAAAGTTGTATTTGTATTTGGTGGTATTTAATCATTTTCCATCCCAAAGCCTTTATGCGTAAAACAGAAAGGTTTACATCTCCGGCATGATGGTTCTGATTATTTGCATGTCTCTGCAGAGTCAAGTAGGCAAGCAACCACCACAATTGTGTGTCAATCTTGGTCGAATCTTTGGGTGATAACCCCAGGAGCCTGCCAAGAAAGGAGTCATGTATTCTGGGTTTGAATTAATCTCTGCTCCCCCCTTGCAGTGAGCAGCCAGTCCTGTCTCATGGAAGGAATTCAGAGGCAATTTCTCACATCTCTCTATGCCAACATGGCATAAGGCCTCACTTCACTAGCCCTTTAGGGTCCTGCTTTCAGCTTTATTAAAATTTGCAGATGTGTTTGGCTCTTCTGCAACAGAATGATTCACCCCTTGGGTTTTTGGTGAATTTTCTTCTCTGATTCAGCATCAGATTTGGGGTCTGGGGATATATGAAATGAGATCATGCTGCTTTTGTCTGTGTTCTCTGTGTAAATACTAAAGGGTGTCCATTTGGTGCTCATGGGCTCCTTGCTGGTCAGTTCTGTGGAAGTGTGGTGGACGAAGGAGCGCTGCCACTTGGCTGCTATTTCTGGATGCCTGCCTGGGCGACCAAAGTCAGGATTTGCTTAATCAATGCTAATGCGGTGCAATAAAAATACTCAAGATAGAATTAGAATTCTGTTTCTGAAACTCAGTCCTCTCAGATGTCAAATGGGGATGGCCTGAGTAAGAAAATTTTGCAGCACTTAAGTGCCATTCATATATAATAATAAGACTTATACCCAGGCTATGTCCAAAGTGGAATTTAAAAATTATCTCAAGGCAAGTAACTATTGTGACCAAAGCATCATGGGACATCTTTAAAGTGAAATTTCAGGATTGGAGTGGTAGCACAGTGGTAAGGCTGTTTCCCTTGCATGCTGCTGACCAGGTACTGACCCAGGTTTGATCCCTAGCATACCATATGATTCCAGAGCCTGCCAGGAGTGAGTTCTGAGCACAGAGCTAGGAATAACCCCTGAGCAATGTTGAGTGCGTCCCAAAAACCAAAAAAAAAAAAGATGCAATTTCAATACCTTGTGAAGAACATCTTTGATTTGATACTATTTTCTAATTGAAATGATTTGAAGAAAAAGATTTTTTCTTTTTTTTCATTTGAACAATAATATTTATGACTGAATGACTCTATTGAATAATTGTCTTTCAAAATCTTTGTTCAATTTGTTTTTCCAGTAAGCAGAATGTATACATCCAACTTATACATTTTGCATGAGATTCATTTGTTGAGTACAACTGCATAAATGGTTAAAACCGAATTCTGAGTAAAATTTGGTTAAACACAAAATAGGTAGGCATAGAATAATGATTGGCTCTTTCTCTGTATATTATTCTGTTTTCTGGGAACTTGTGCTAATTGATAGTTTCAAGAATGTAGTTTCTTTTAAAAATTTTATCAAAGCATCAGGATTTACAAAGTTCTTCAAAATTGGGTTTGGACATACTATATTTCAGTATGATTCCGCCACTGGTGACTTTTTGCTTCCACAAGGGGTTCCACGTTTGCTCCCAATGATCCAGCCCTATCCTCAGCTGCCACCTTGACACTGACAATTTTTAAATGATTGCATTTTTTAATCATCTGTATTTTTCTTTCTTTTTTTGGGGGGGTCACACCCAGCATTGCTCAGGGGTTACTCCTGGATGTCTGCTCAGAAATAGCTCCTGGCAGGCACGGGGGACCATATGGGACACCGGGATTCGAACCAACCACCTTTGGTCCTGCATCGGCCGCTTGCAAGGCAAACGCCGCTATGCTATCTCTCCGGGCCCAATCATCTGTATTTTTCATCGAGACATGCTTCTCTTTTATTTTTTTTTCTATGAAGCCTCTTTCAGTGTAAGAATATGTTTATTACTAGGAATTTTATGTTCTGAAAATTATATTACTTTATCAATAAATGAATGTGATACGTATTGCCTTATGCTTTTATACATCACAAATAAAACACAATTTGCAATGAAACTAAGGTAAAAATTTATGGTAAAATTTTTATTGACTACT
The DNA here is from genome assembly GCF_024139225.1 of Suncus etruscus. Classification (NCBI taxonomy): domain Eukaryota; kingdom Metazoa; phylum Chordata; class Mammalia; order Eulipotyphla; family Soricidae; genus Suncus; species Suncus etruscus. Next base: position 87,311,264 of record NC_064868.1, on the reverse strand, counting down.
TCATCAACAATTGACTTTATGTTGTTAAATGACAGTTGTCAGTGACAAGCTCAAATGTAATATTAATAATGAAACCAGAGTATAGATCCACACAGTAAAGTACTTTCTGAGAAGTTTCCTGTGTTTTCTAAACTGGAGCAAGTTTTGTGTTTTCTCTGCTAGTTTTTCTCGAAAGATTATTGAAAAAAAAATTTTTTAAATATTTACGAGTGTGCTTGGGTTTTCAGATTTTGTTGTCAGTGTGATAAGATCTTTTTACAAGAAACTGGTTTTATGTATATATTTTATACTCATAAACCTATTGTTAATCATCTGTTCATCAGTTTTCCATTTGCATGTTTTAATTTATATTCTTTAAACTTCAATATTTCATTATTCTTGACAAAAATTATTATATCAGTCTTTTCACAGAAGTATCCATTAATATTTTCTTAAATCAATTTTACTTTTTCTATTTTATAGTTTCTATAATTTTTGGGTTAATTTGATTGTTATTTTTTAACTTAACATAATTAACTCATGAGTTTTCAACATTTTCTCTTACACAATTCCTTAAGGCCATGTTTTCTCTCTGGATATTTGCTTTGGCTTCCATTGCCGTCGGCAAATTTTGAAATGTAGCATTTTCATTTGATATGTAGTATTTCTTTCAGATCTAAACATTTTCTAATGTCTGTTATGAGACACTTTTTAGCCCACGAAGTATTCAGAAAATATTTCAAAGTTAATTTACCTTTTTTAATGAATCTTTTTTTTTAAACTCTTGATCTTAAACTATTTTGGATTGTGATCCAAGAGCAAGGTCTGGTTAATGATATTTTGAAATTTGTTTAAACGTACTTACGATTATTGCTTGGTTACCTATTATAATATAAATTATATATTCTCTTTTATCTCCCTTTCCAAGTAACAGAGACCTGTCGGAAGTGAAAGATAGAACCAAGTGGATGTTGTCATCCATTAATGCATAGGAACAACTGAATAGAAAGAGTGACTTTGTAGGTAAGGAATTGTGGTAAATTGGGAAGTATTGGCAATGGAGTCAACTCCAAGGAGAGAAAATGGGGGTATTTTCTTTTATCCCTGATGATAGAGTTAAGATGACATAACAGTCCATACATATTCTGTAGATTTTTAGGACACTCATTAGTGGCTATGAAAGGGAAGGAGTGGGTTTGTACAACTGAAGAACATCTGTGCTCTTCACATCAAGTGTGCAGAAAATGGTGTAGAAACATGAGGTATATGACTTGTATTTTGTAAGGTCATGAGGAGGAAGGTCAGAGGGCCCCACTGTGCAATCCTTCGAGCGTTATCACTCTTAGGGTATTTGGGAGGCTTTACGCTGACCCAATCAAAGCTAAAAGAATGTAACTAGGTGGTTATTTCAACAGTGAGATGGTTAAATCCTCCACACTGCAAGCTGCAGGCCAGTCTATTTTTCATTTCCTTAGCCCTTGAAAGGCCTTGAAGCTTTGAGAAGGAGAAGTAGCAGAAAGTTGCAAATAGTCTTGATTTCTTACCCTTCTCAGGACAAGGATTTCTCTAGCACAAAGACCAGTTAGTAAAATGACTGAGACTTAGAATAGGAAGCCATGAGAAGATCATCGGGCTAGAGAGGCTGAAGCAAGTGAAGAGTGAAGCATGAGACTGAGAAGATAGTGAAAGGGTAAGTGCAACTTCATGGTTAAAGCAGAGAAGGGAATGAGATTGAAGGGAATGGGAATGAAATGAGATTAAAGTCAAGGATAGCTATGATCTGACTGACTTCTTGAGGAGAATTATCCTGAATGCAGTGGTAGGTAAAGATTGTAAGGAATCAAGGGGAAAATAGAAAAATCAGTGGGAACTGCTGTTATGCTGTTGCTCTTTTATCATTCTAATAGAAAGAAGGTCCTAATGAGTTTTTCTGCTCATGAGAATGAAAAACATTATTTGCAGTTTCTAGTCTATCTTTATCTATTTCCAGTGTGGTTCACCTAAAGTATTGAAGATTTGGGCTTTTAGGTCCCAAAATATTCATCCTTTTCTGTGTAGTCTTTTTCTCTATTTCTCTAAGCAGTTAAACTTTTGCTGAATTCTGTCAGTGGTGACTTTATTATACGTGTATTTCGTAAATGTGAGCTAGTGTGTAGACATTCCAAAGCCACTGGCTTGAGAATATTTTCATTCTCACCAAATTTGTATCTGCTTCTACTTATGAACCTGGAAGAAACCAAAAAAGAACAAGAGGAAGTTAGATTCCTTTATGTTAATTGTTAACCTGGAGTTTCCCAAACCTGGATATCAGATTTGGATTGGGAAATATCCTTTATTTCAACCTCTTGGAAGAGTTGGCATACAATTCCTGTTACTCCATGTTTACCTGTCAGTAGACTTCACTAATGAATAAACCTAAATTTGTGGTTTGTTGTTTTTACAGATTTTTGATAATTTGATAAATGAAACGCCTAAATATATCTCACTAGCACTTGATTAGAGTTCATTTTAAGTGCATGACATCTCATTATATACCTTTATTCAGAAAGCCTCAGTATGTACCAATGTTTGAATAAGGACTCATGATGCCTTTTATTTTCTTTTCTTTCCTAGCTTAATACATCTGATAGTTTTAAAACAAATATCTACACTCAGATCGATGCTGTCTAGGTAAAGTATTTTTAAAATTAAATTTCACTATGCTTTATTTAAGTGATAACTTATAATTCTTGAATTTATCCAATTTTATGTTAAAATGTTCATATTAATTATGGTATTTTTAATAATTATATAAATTTTAATAATTATATAAATAACTGACAAATTTATTAACTTACCTGGACAAGTAGATTGGGTAAGGAATGTTCTTGTTATGTTTCTCAGTGAGTTGTGAATTAATGTCAATAATAATACTACTATTTTCCACTAGGTGACAAATATTTTTATTGATCAAACCAGTGAGTGAGAGATAAAGAATGCCTGTCTCGAATACAGGCAGGGAGTTGGGGAGGAGGAAGATGGAGGGCATTGGTGGTGGGAATGTTGCACTAGTGAAGGTTTTTTTTAACTAAAACCCAACTACAAACATGCTTGTAATTATGGTGCTTAAGTAAAGATATTAATTAAAATACCAAGATGTAAGCATTATCCCCATTTTCTCATTTTCTATCTTTTTAAGAATCAGGGGCAAAACTTTGCTCCTTGAAAAAAATCAACAATGGCATAAAGACTTCAAAACGTACATTGGTTCCCTGCATTGATAAACAAATACGCTGGTGTTAAATAATATGAATGAAATAAGTTCAAGTATACCATCCTTTCTCTCTCCGTAAAGCCATCTATCTTAATAGCAACTTATTACGCAATCAAAACTTCCAATGAAACTGACTTAACATAGGAGTTCAGATGTCTAATTCAATAAACAGAAAAATATTATATTATATAAAATAAAAGCTGTGTATTACAAAATAAACACTTAAACTACTTTTAAGTGTTTGCATGTGATATACTGAATAGCCTAAAATTATTTGATTTTTGTTTGGGTGCTTATATTTGTTATAATATATAAGAATATGAAATATAGTTTTTAAAAGGACAACTTTTTACCTAGAGCTTATCAACTTATTCTACATTCTTATCCTACTGGTATGCCCTTGAGGTAGACTATTTTTTTCATTTTTGAAGTAAATCATTATCAACATGAGTTGGGAAATGTTGTATTTAATAATGTATGATACAGTCTGTTATTACCCACAACTGAAAATTGTGAGAAAATCAATGAAATTAATTGTGCTTTAATGTGTTACCAAAATCAGCTAGACAACTTAACCCTTTATGTCTCAAATTTAGAAAAAAAAAGAGTAGGTTATATATTTTAGTTAGAAAATATTTTCAGTTATTTGCTTTGACAAAAACATGTATAGGTATTGTTATTATAGAAGATCTGTTAATTGCAATGTCTTTATTATAAAGGCAATGTAGTGTTAAAACAGATGTGAAGTTAATGAATAAACACAATTTTAGAATTTGCAATGAGTTTGAATGGTGGTGAGTTAAATGACATAGAATTGTTATGAAAAGATGTCTTCAGAAAAGGAGATCAATAAAAATTTTTCCTAAGAAAGAAATATACAGTCTGAAATTTGAAGTCGAGTAAAGAGACACAGGTAAAGGATAGAGAAATGGCTCAAAGGTTTGAAGTACTTGCTTTGCCCATGAAAGTCCTGCAGTTCCATCACTGGCACTGCTTGGTTACCTGAGCACTGCCTAGTGAGGTTCTTTTGGCAATGCATGTATCTCGGTCTCAGCGTTGAATCATCAATATTCTATAGTTAGTGCTCAATATCACTGGCTGTGAGTGACTCCTAGACTCCCTGATTAGGAAATAGTCCATCTCAAAATGAATACAAATATAATAGACAAATTCAAATTTGTAAAATAAAAATTAGGTCACATCTAAAATTGATGTATCATATAATCAACAATAATTCTTTTGTTTTGAGGCCACATCTGGCTCTGTACTCCTGAATCCGTGCTTAAGGATCACTTTTGGTAAGCTGGAGGAATCATATACGGTGCTAGATGAAATATATATCTCTTACCTACAAGGTAAGTGTCTTACCTTTTGTACTATTTCTCTGGCTCCCTAGCAATAATTATTTGAGATCATTACTAAAGTTCAAAAGTATATATGTATTTTTTACTTTTGAATGCAACATTAGCTACTGTTTGCCATTCTTTGGTATTCCCTTTTGGAACGCTTTGTGACATCACTTAGAATTAGACATTTCAAGGAGTATGTATCTAGGCAACAGAATGGAAAATAAATGAAGGACAATATCTATTTAACTGTCTTTTTGCTGCTTGCAACCTATAATTTTCTTTAACATGGCTATTTATCAAGAAGAGTTCTGTGCAATGGATGTAACAGGCAAGGATAACTGATAATAACTTGGTGAATGTATTTGTTGTTTATGTTTGTGCAAATATTCAGTGATATATATTCAACTGTAAAGTATAAAGTGCCAGAAACTGATGTGTATGGAAACTGGTGCACAAGGTAGTATGTGTGTCCTTCTAATAGCAATGATACTATATGTTATTAGCATATTGCATTATTTTTCTGTCATAAATATTTTTATTCAAGCCCTTCAATATGACTAATTTCACATTAAAATGCTGGATCTGACATTACTGTTTTGTGCACATATAATGTGATGCAAACATGGAACCAGATCCTTTTTTACAGTAACAATTTAAGTAATCTCTTCAGTGAGTGCTTACTTTGCTGATGAGAAAAAAGAATAACTGGATGAAGTAATGTAATGTAGTAAAGAGGAATATCTGGGTCACTCTTAATCTCAGAGTTTAGGGAGATGAACAGAGGGGAAAAATCAAGATAGGAAGGATGAGAAAGGAAAATAATGGAGGACCAGGGTTTGGGGCTTCAGCTTTATCAGTGATGTGGAAGAGTAGGATAGCCCTCTATCAAAAGCACAGACTCAAATTCTCTGAAAACGTGAGATATAAATTATAACCACTGAATTTTGTAATGTGTCTGTCAAGGTGGCAGACAGAAGGGTTGGGTTGTGGGGGATGATGTAATATAGAAGCACTAATGTTGGGAGTTGACGATGTTTGTTGGATTGGTGTTGAAGTATAATTTGCTTAAAACACAACTTTATAAATCAACTTTGATTCTTTAGTATATTAGTGCATAGCTTATTAGGACCTATTAGAACATAGGCTAGTTCTAATGGCCTCTGATGTGACACTGCATGCAAAATATCTATTTTAATAAATCATAATTTAAACTGAGATGTCAATTTCTTAAGCAAATGAAATCATCTTACCTAACTGTTCTTCTTTGTTGGTATACACTAACCATTTATAACTCCATAACTACACCATACTACCTTTAGAAGCACTGATTTGTATTGAAGGGATCTTAGTTTTCTCTAAATATTAGTCCTTTTTCTCTCCAGGAATATGGGAAATAGACCACACATGTCTGTGCTCAGGGATTACTTCTGGTTCTTTGCTCAATATTCACTCCTGGTAGAGCTCAAGGAACCATGGTGTAGGTGCCAGGGATACAGCTGTGGTTTGTAGCTTGCAAATTTCATCTATACTATCTTTTGTTCCTAAATAATAATCATATCTAGTATCCCACTGCACTTTTCAACATATATTCCTCTATCCATTAGAAACTCCTCTAGTTGATGAAGACAAGTCATTCTTAATGTAGTTGTTCATTTTAAGGGAGGCCAATGTTACCATCCTCCCTTTAATATCAAAGAATAAGGAGATCATTTAAGTAATGTTTGGCAAATGCACACAATAGAAATTCAGCAACCATTGCGGAGAATTTTATTATAGAAGTAATGCAAATGTATTCCATAAATTACATCAATGTCTTTAATGCTGTAATATGAATTATCCATATGTTGATTATTCTTTTTCTGTCTCACCCACTTCTGTAACCTTCTCTCTTGTCACATTCGTTTGTCTGGAATACTACTCTGCATTTTTGCTTTTCAAATTCATTTTTTCTGAATATATTGAATGTTTTTACTGTGATAACCAGTAATAGTACATATTTTATTATTTTAATTATTTAATGGTATTTACAGTTTACCCATCCTATTGCTTATTTCATCAAATATCCCATGCACCATAATTTATTCTTTCATCTCAATTCATATCTCTTGCTTTTAAGAACATATACTGTTTTCTGTTTAACTCAAAAACAAGAGAAGAATTGTATTTTTATTTCTTCATGATCTATATTTTCATGTGGATGTGATGCTTTGAAGATTTTTAATTCTAAATGTAAAGTGATATGAATATATTTCATTTTCTCTCCCTAGTCCAGATCAAACTTAAAATTTAATATAAAATTAAAGGTGAGTTTCACGTTGGTCACAATAAAAATTATTTATAAAAAGGAAATAAACAAATAAATGTATTAATTAAAAAATTAAACGTGAAAATTAGGTAGATAAATCAGAGAAAAGTATAATTCACAAATAGGTAACATTGACAAGCTTTTTTCTTCATAGTTGTATATAGATCATGAAAGAATAAGAGAAGTGCAAGACACCCTTCTGACTTTGAGTCTTGAGCATGCCTAAGGAGGCACAACATGAAATACTAGGCAGAATGCTGAGTCAGCCTCAAGCTCAGAACAATAGGGATGACAGAGGAGATCCCACTATTGGTTCATTTGTGGGGTCCAAATCCAACCCAAAAGAAACTATTTTGGGTGCTGGGGGTGAATGTCCAGTACTCCTTGACCTGGAAATCATTTGAGCACCCTTCATTGACCCCTGACTTGAGCAGTCATTCTATTTAGGAAATAGCACTGTTAGAACTAACCAAACGACTCTTCAGATAGAGAGAAAATACATGTTCAATTCTCCTTGGGTGCTGCTTACAAATATTACTTTTCTGAGTAAACTGTAATGTCTGGACTGCCTGCCAAGGCCCAGGTAGGAGGGCAGAAGCAACATCGGGAAGCTCAGAGGTTCCTGAAGAAGAGGACACTGTGAGGCTGACCCTGGCCTTTCACTTCAGTACCCTCTGATACCACTCTTCCATTACTATGATGTTTTCTGACTCCTTATGCCTCCTTGCTTGAGAATAGCAGTTGTCCCAGATTGGAGTCTTTCCAATGCTGCTCCATCTCTTTGGAGTACTCTTGTTTTCTAAATTTTGAATTATCCTAAAATTTCAAATTCTGTTCAACTAGAAATAGCCCTTCTTTAAAAAAAACCATTGGGAGATAAAATGATCAGATGATTCATTTGGCAAAACAAATCTCTTTCACATGAGGGAATGAATCTTTTTCTTTTTTTTAAATAATATTTTATTTAAACACCTTGGTTACAAACATGATTGTGGTTGGGTTTCAGTCATATAAGAGGACACCCTCAATCACCAGTGCAGCATTCCCACCATCAATGTCCCAAATATCCTTCCTCACCTCCCCGCCCCCAACTGTACTCTAGACAGGATTTCTATATCCCTCATACATGCTCATTGTTAGGATAGTTTGTAATGCAGTTATGTCTTTAACTAAACTCATCACTCTTTGTGGTGAGGTTCATGAAGTGGGCTGTAACTTCCAGCCCTCTTCTCTTTTGTCTCTGAAAATTATTGCAAGAATGTCTTTCATTTTTCTTAAAACTCTTAGATGAGTGAGACAATTCTATGTCTTTCACTCTCTGACTTATATCACACAGCATAATAGATCCCATGTACATCCATGTATAGGAAAATTTCATGACTTCATCTCTCCTGACAGCTGCGTATTATTTCATTGTGTATATGTACCACAGTCTCCATGGATTTTGCAATTTAAAAAATCAGTAAATTGGGGCCGGGAAGGTGGCGCTAGAGGTAAGGTGTCTGCCTTACAAGCGCTAGCCAAGGAACGGACCGCGGTTCGATCCCCCGGCATCCCATATGGTTCCTCCAAGCCAGGGGCAATTTCTGAGCACATAGCCAGGAGTAACCCCTGAGCGTCAAACGGGTGTGGCCCAAAAACCAAAAGAAAAATAAAAAAAATCAGTAAATCTCCATTTGAAATTTCTAAAAATTTTTATAGAACTCCTACTCCTTTAATTTCAATTTTATAAAAAATTATGGGAGGTGGTCACTTGGCAGTATAAGCCATAGACAAAGCGATTTAACTCAAAAATTAATAGCTTTAACAGTTTTTGTTTGACTACTAGAAAGATTGAAAATAAATTAAACATTTAACTTAAAAATCTATGCAAAAGAGCCAGATAGATAGTACAAGGCGGTAGGGCTGAATGAGGATGAACTGGGTTCAGTCCCCAGCACGTCAAATGGTCTCCTGAGCACTTTCAAGACTGATGCCTAAGCAGAGAGCCAGAAATAAACCTTGATCACCATTGGGTGTAGCCCTGAAACATAAACAAACTAAAAGATAGAAAAAATATATACAAACATGAGAGAAAATATATTTGAAAAATATACCAGAATAATGCACTGCATTGAATTTTCTATCAATAGAATAAGATTATAGAATTACTAAATATAAAGTTCTGAATTTTGAAAATAGAAATGAAATGATAATTAGGTTTAAGTAAATATTAGCAATAAAAATAGATATGTATAAGATATCGTATTAAAGGTTCACATTTCAGCAACAAATAAATATAATTCTATGCCATTCTAGGCTAATTGATTTGAGTGTTCTGATTAAAAGGGTTGTTTTCTTAACAAATATATATTAAAAAAGTGGTACTGGGAACATTTAGCCAAGTTTATGCTATAAGTTTGTGCTTTTATTTCCTCCTGTGCTTCAAATGCATATTGCTAGAGAAATATTTTATGGAATCACCCATAAAAATCCATAACTTTTAAACATGACATGATGTAAATTGGGTATATAAATAGTTTAATAGGAAAAGTCTGCTCTTCTCATAGAAAAAACTTCTTGATTTAAGATAACAACCTGAGAATGTTTAATGACATTAAAAGCCCAAATAAATATATAGGGACAGACTATTTGTTAAGCATCACATTTTAACTCCAAAGTAAAATTCAGTAATAAGGTGCTCCATAATATATACTTTTAAAAGCCATCAACCATGCTAATTTTATTTTCCTGCTATCTCTGAAAAATATTCTTTTTTTTCTGAGTTGTGCAGTAAATCTTTGCTTTAGACTTTTCTCTCCCATAATAGAGATTAGGCACATTCATTTAGCATATTTTATCATTTCCAGGATATATACTTTTATTTTTCTTTGCTCTTTCCTCATTACATGAACCCTGCTGTGAATATGCATGCAATCTTTGGTTTATGGTCTGATCAGATGGATTAATCATATTAACTTGGGCTCCAAGAGAGTCGTTTTATTGTTGCTGATAAATATTCAGGGTTCTAGATCTTAGGCATAAGGATGGTCTCTTTCGAAATATTTTCCTTGAGCTTGTTGCCCTTTATTATCAAAGAAGACTTTTTCCCTATATTTTATTTTAGAGTTTTTATTAAATTCTTACTCATATGTTCATGTATACATGAGCACATATACACACAGTGAATTTTCAAAGTTCTTGAATGGTGTATATAAAACAGATGAGAAATGCCAGTGCAAGTGAAGATGTGATGGCAAAGGAACACTCGTTCACTGCTGGTATGAAATGTCACCTGGTTAAGTCTTATACAAAAGGTAGTAGGAAGACCTCAAAAAAAGTAAGATGAAAACTCCCATGTAACCCACATTTCTCCTTGATTTCTACCACCAACACACAAAAATAATAATTTGAAAAGCTATATGCATTTCTGTGTTTATTGCAGTTTTAGGTACAATAGCCAAGATATGGAAGCAACTGAAATGTTCAACAAGAGATAAATGGCATTCTTCTAAATGTGGTCTATATTCTCAGTGGAGTACAATGTAGCTTATAAAAATGGTGAAAACAAGCAGTTCCAACATGGATGGAATGTAAAGATCTTATATTAAGTGAAATAAGTCAATGATAGAAGAAAAACAGAAGATGATTTCAGTCATCTGTGTAATGTAGAGAAAGAGAGCAAGAGAATAGACAGCATCAAACAATAAGAAACTCTTGGATTTAGATGATAAAACTGTGAAGAGTGTGATGCAGAAATCACAGTGTAGGTTTCATGAGGACATTGGTGGAGAGTCATAGATGTATTGGAGATTGTGGGTGCAATAATATTATACCTTGATACCATAAGTTTTCACCTACTGTAACAACCTCAAAGTAGTAATAAAATTTAAAAATTGTTCTTGATTCAAATTGTATTTTATTATAAATTTCAAATATCCCTTTGTTTTGGTAATGTAAGTGAAAAGCTAAAAAACTAATAACTTATTAAAAATAGTAATAGTAATCTTATCCAAAGATTATCAGTCTATAATGTATTATTTTCCTAACCTTTTATCTCTTACCTATAAATACATACATGTCTGTTTAATGAGAAAATGCAAAGAAAATAATTGACTTGGGGCTGGAGAGATTCCTGGCATCCCAAATGGTCCCCCAACCTACACCAGAAGTGATCCCTGAGCACAGAGCCAGGAGTAAACCCTGGGTACCAATGGATGAGGTCAAAGATCAAAAACAAATAAAATATTTTACTTTACAGACATTATCCATAAGTCTATCCCATGCTATGAACCCTTAAATTTTTATTAATATAACATTTTATCATAACAATATGTTAGGTTTAGGTATTGAAATTGAAAATAAATATGTAGATATGTTTAGTTCACCACAGAAAATACAATTCTCTACTTGTTCCATTTGACCCTTAGTTTCTGAATAACCACTAATGGGCCTTTTAGTCTACAAATTTATTTTTGTTTTATTTGTTTAATTTGTTTTATTTTGTTAATCTATTTTCTCCAAATACCACATGAGTAGAATAATATGGTGCTTGTCTTGTGTCTGTCTTATTTCATTTAGCATAACAGACTCTAGGTTGTCACACCTGGTAAGTTTCATATATTTGTAGTTTTATTTTAATCCATGTTATATAATCTATGTATATAACATATTCATTAGAAAATGGGCCCTTAGATTGTTTTCATTTCTTTGCTATGGGAAATGATTCTTTAATTAACATGGGGGCTACATTTATATCTTTGAAGTAATGTTTTGGAACTTTTCAAATAAGTAAAGAATGCAGATATGTAGATTTTCTATTTAAGTTTTAAGGAATTCCCATACCAGTTGCGCCAATTTTCATGCTCCCCAACACTGTATAAGGGTTCCATTTTCTCCCACACTTTGTTATTGTCTTGGGATAATATAAATTCTTAAAGGTGAAAGAGAAGACTTCAGTAATGTGATTTGCCTTTATCTATTTATAAAATATGATGAACATCTTTTCAGCACAGAAGGCCCTTATAAGCAGAGAGTGATCTCCTTCTGGAGAAAGAAGAGATAAGGCAGGAAGAAAAATCAGAGATATTCTTTTTTTCTTTCTTTTTCTTTTTCTTTTCTTTTCTTTTTTTTTTTGTTTTTGTTTTTTTTTTTTTGTTTGTTTTTGGGCCACACCCGGCGGTGCTCAGGGGTTACTCCTGGCTGTCTGCTCAGAAATAGCTCCTGGCAGGCACGGGGACCATATGGGACATCGGGATTCAAACCAACCACCTTTGGTCCTAGATCGGCTGCTTACAAGGCCCAAATCAGAGATATTCTAAGTGGAAACTCAGTAATGAAATAGAGAAGTGCCAGCAGACAAGGAACATGGCTGGTTCCAAACCTCCAAATGACATAGTCAGGAATCAGAATGTATTGAAGGAAGCAGGAAGTGAGTCCTTTCCCTCCCAATCTTCAGCATTTCCTTCAATTCTTTGAAGACGAGTATTGCCCCTGACAGATATGCTGACTTAAATAGTCTTAAATAAATAAAATAAAGTTTACTCAGTTAGCCCAGTACAACTTCACAATTATAGAATGGGGATTTAACATAATATTGTTTGAAGTTACAGCAGCACCAAAAACGAATATATGCCCCCTTACACTTCTGGGGAAGACAACCGTAATGATCATATTTAATAAGATTCTGCACTTCATAAAAAATAAGAACATTGGCCAAGAGTGATAGTATAAAAGGTAGGACTGTTTGTTGCCTTGTGTGTGACCAACGTGGGTGTGATCTTCGGCATCCCTATGGTCCTCCAAGCCCTGCAGGAATAATTTATCAGCACAGAGCCAGGAATTAGTCCTGAGCACTGCCCGGTATGACTCAACAAACAAACAAAGCTGCTTTATCTGCTGAAACTGTTTGGGCTGGACATCTGCTGGCCTGCTCACTACTAAAAATACAAGGATACTAATACAAGGATACCAGTGCAAACTCTGTGCATGTGACAGAGGTGTTGGAGTCTTGAGACCTCATGTACAAAATTACTCAGAATGAAAGTAGTTAGTGATGCTCCTTCCTAAAGTCAGGATTTTGAATAATTTAGTACTAATGGATATATGATAATATCCTGGCAATTGTCTATAATTTACAGTTAGTAACACATTTCTCATTTGTTTCTTTTTTGGTTCTCAGAAAAACTGGGAGGTAGCTGAGCTAGATAGCAAGTCTCTGTAGTAGACAGTAAGACTCCTGTAAGGGAAAAATGGGTTCAATGATTTACAATGGTCACAGGGGAAAAAAAGGGTCAGAGCATGGATTGAAACTGCTATTTAAGACTATTCCAAAGGCTTGATTCTTCCGTAGAAAAGTTGCCTGGTTGCCTAGTAATCTAGGTCAAATGAGGCTCACTTTACCTTTTCTTTTTTATACTTAATAATAATTTATAGAAATACCACTTCTAAGCAACTCCTTGTTTTTATCCCAAAGGCATATATCAGTGCCCTGTTTGTGAGAAGGAAAAAAATTACAAAAGTACTTTGTCACCGAGAACTATACATGTGTGTATATGTGCTCTTCAGATAACATTGTTTATATTTTTGGTGTCTTAATATTCATTTACAAGGACTGTTTGCAATTAAGAGAAGTACTTCTGAGGATCGAGCATGGCAGAATTCGTATTGAGGCTTGTATTGGCATGGCAGGGAACATTTATTGAGACAATGAAAACTCGGGTGAGATATGAAATAGGATATGAATAGGATTTATTCAATTAAGATGAAGGGGGAAAGGATGAAAGCTTTGAATTTCATGATGAAGACTAACTTAGGTTCTGGAAGACAATTCATTCTATTTTTTCCATACCTAAAACAGCATTCTTCGTAAGGTTTTAAGCAGAGATATGATACAAATCATAGTTCTAAAAAGGATTCCCTGTCTATGATGTGGATAATGGTTTGGAAGGAGGCTTTAGAAAACCAAGGTTCTCACTTAAGGTTATGGATTAGAACAGTAGGAAAATTGTGGCTGATACTAGATTTATTTCCTGAAGCTTTTGAATAGATAGAGGCATCATGCATTGCCACAGAAGTATGAGAAGAACATATGTACTGAAAAAATGGTAGCTTAGTTTTTTAATAGAAAAGTTGGAAGTACCTTAAAAGTTTTATATAGGAAGTTCAGTATATAATCACATGTAAAGTAGAGTTCCAGGCTAAAGGTAACTATTTATAATCTCATGTTTAGAGGCTGTAGTTGACACAGGTCATGAATGAAACAGAACAGGTGGAGATTATAAAGTGAGCCAAGAAGAGCTATGGGGCAAGAAACACAAAATCCCATAAAAGGAAGATTGGTTTCAAAGTCTTGTGGGCAATTCTAAAATCATTAAAGCTATAAAGATCTACTGTAAAAATTTCAATGTCAGTAAAATTGATACTCCTTTATTTAGTGGCATATATAGTGCAAGATCAAATTGCTATAGTATGATCTATTTATTCAACATGTAAATACTGACATTTAGAAAGCGTGCTGCCCCAAATAAACTAGGTTGTTATGTAGTAGTAGAATAAGAATAGTAGAATAAGAATTTTGTGATTCTTAATTTGTGCATAGTATCTGCTACTAAGTGTTTCAGATAAGACACCTGGAGCATGAGGAAATAGACACAACAAAGGGTGGTGCCCATGGGGAAAGTGAGTAGAAAAGTTAAAAAGTGATAAGTGGAGACTAAAAATAAAGGGGATGGAAAAGTTCATGCTGGGTTAGGGAGTTAGTTCAAAGGGTTGGAGCACACGGAGCCCCATCTCAAGCAGTGCAGAAAACAACCCTGAACACTTGGCTTGGAGCAAACCCTCTCCACCAGGGAGTGTGGCACAGAAATAATCAAACAAAATACAAAATAGAAGACCGTGTAGTTTTTTTTTAAATTTAATTGAGACCATTGTGAGTTACTAGTCTTACATAGTTGTATGTTACGCATTTAGTGACAGTGAACTAGGGTCATTCCCACTACCACTGTTGACCTCTCTTCACCATAGTTCCCAGCATGCATCCCATACCTCCATCCTTAGCCCCCTGGAGTACTAGTGTCCATTTTGTATTTAGCTTTTTATAGTTTGCATCTCTTGATTCTATTGAAAAAGAATATGTAGTTATATTTAATTTGAAATTCATTGTTGTTAATGAATGTTAATGAATGTTCCAATGACATTAACATTTATGATTTTTCAATTATGATTTTACTGTGATGTTAACACAGTTGCCTCTCCTGACCACCACATACGTGCCCAACCCCACTTCTCATGCCTTTGTGTTAGTATTGCATTCATCTACTCAGCAAATCTTGTGCTCTTGGTTTCTATTCCAGAACATTCTGTGATCTATTTCCCTGTTTAGTGTTCCTCTACACCACAAAGGAGTGAGATAATTTTTGTTCATCCCCCCTCTGTCTCTCTCTTGCAAGTGCACTGGTTTATTTATTGTGTTGCTGTTGTTTTTTTAAGTCATATCCAACAGTACTCAGGGATTACTCCTGGTTCTGTGCTCAGAAATCATTCGTAGGTGGTTGGAGGACAATATGTACTATGCAGTTGCTATGGTCCCTGTCTCTCTGGCTAAATTTTGCTCAGCATGATGCCATCCAGTTATTGTAAGTCATATAAGAAATGTGGGTTTTCAAAAGTAATAGAAACTATTGGGTTATTATTAAGAAGAAATATTTTTTTATTCTATGGACAATGCACCTAACAAGCTGATAGGGTAATTAACTTGCCCAACAAAGACATAGCTCATAACTAGTGTTTGCAATTTTCACCCAGGCCAAATAATTCTTTTGAGCCCAGATTCTTAGACCCAAGGTTTCAATAATAAGCACTGTGAACTGGTAAATGTTTCACTTATCTGTACAGTGAATTGTATGTATATATGTATGTTTGGTTCTGTCTGTTTAAATTTGTCTTTTTACAATCTGAGATAAAATTGGCAAAAAACAAATAGCACACTTTTAAAGAGTGAGCTCTAGAATGTATTCAAGCATGAAAGAATGATAGCAAGATAATAAATAATTTTTTCAACGGTCCTCCAGTCTACACCATGTCTGAACTGCCTCAGATCCATTTTCTGTAACAAAAAGTTAGTTTCTACTCTGTAGATGATGATGTATGTGGAATAACAAAGTAGATATATTATTTCAGATTTCTATCAATAATCTCATTATTCTGAGGTTGATTCAAGTTGTGTGTATCAATAGTTTAGCCCTATTTATTTGTTTGTTTTGGCTTTGGGACACACACTTTGTGATTCTCAAGTCTTACTTCTGCTCTTCACTCTTGGGGTTATCCTCAGAGGACAATTTTTTAAATGTGATTTTCTTCTGAGATGTTTATGGTAAAATCATATATTAAAATATTAACCATAAGTTCCCTTTTTTCTTGATTTCTTAAAGAAAATAGCTGGATTTAACTGCCCAAATCATAAGATCATTATTGCATCCTTCTAAGAAATCCTAAAAACCAGGCAATGTTCATCTCTTCTTTGATCTCCAAAGAAATGTTTGAAGCCTATGAAAGTAAGAACAGACATTCAAGTTGCAATAGCCTGAGACTTTTGAATTAGATGAATTCATAGCCTGACTTTAAAAGTTTTCATAGGAGAATGTCTTGAAGATTATATTAATATAATTCAGGAATCACAACATAGTGTGATCATATCAAAGAAGAACACTCCGGCTAGGGAGAATGATGATATTTGTGGGGAAAGACTAGATGGGATTTCTGGACCAGGAACCCAATTGGGCAGCCATTTGGGTTTCATTCAATAACAGATTCTAGTAGAATTCCCCCAATCATTTAGAGACTTCAGCATTAAGAGACTGAAGTTTTGACCCCTTGTCTGTTGCCTGGCATGGGGACAAGTACTCTGGATTTTCAGAAGACCCTGAGCAATGACACTTGGAGCCAGTGGACTGGAAGTTGTCTCTTGGTTATGTTGAGAAGATACTTCAAAATTGTAGGACTGATTGCACATAGGATGGACTTATCTCAGTGTTTACAGGTACCCACATGGCCAAATGAATTCCCTTGTTCCGTGATGCAAGTTTGTGCTCTGAGATACCATCTTTGGAGAAAAAAGGAAGAATAAAGGAAATAACAGTTGTCTTTTTTAAAACTAAAGCTTCTGAGAAAGCCACAAAGCGATTGCATTTCCTTGGAATCGCTATAGTATTTTGCTCTAAGGGATGCCCTTGAGATACAATCAATAGAGGTAGATAAAAAGAGAATCAGGAAGTGGCTTTTAAAAATGGATCAATGCCAAAGTGAGCACATTAGGATAGGAATTGGCATGTATATTTATGTCAATATTGCATATGTAATATGTAGTTATATAGGAAAGTTATAGGGAAAGTTTGTGGTGGTAAGATCATAAATAATCTTTATTTGTAAGTGGCCAGAAGCTGCGGGAACTTTTATAATCAAGTGAGGTTTACGTTCAAGTTATAGAGTTTACCAAAGAGCAATTAATTCAAATGAAGCAAGGAACATCTCATACCTAGCTTAATGATTTTTTAATGATTTCTTCATTACTTATGTCTTTACTTCCCAAAATAATATGAGTCATTTCACATCAAAACACAGCTTAAAATATCTAATTCTATTTTAATAAATAAGAAACTTAAATTGTGAAAACATTGACAGAACTTTTGTCCATACCCACACTGTGGTACACTGACATATAAATTCCCGACTAATGAAACGAAAATAGTTTTATATATGTTGCTTCTGAACTTACCCCAAATAATGAACATCAGAGTTTTCTTTTTATAAGAAAGCTCACTTAATCGTTTCCTTTTATACTAAAGGCAATGCACCTCACAGAGTGAGATGCTAGCACATCTTTTGTTTTGTTTTCTTATGGCTTCCTTTATTAGGATAAATAGTATCATTTTGTACAGTAAAAATGGTTCTGAGCTTTAGGGTGCAGTGGTATCCCACCACACCATCACCAAAATAACAATACCTTTCACCCTGGAGTCCATTAAACCCTTTCAGCACTATCTTAATTTAACCCTTGGTAACATTAGATGTGTGACTGTTTCGAATTCATTCCTTGCTATTTATTTCCCTGCTTTATTTCTTGCCAACTTGAATGGGATCATCCAGTGAGATTATTTTTCTCTTTCTTAATGTGTTTCACTTAGTATGACCCCAGACATAAAATACGTTGGAGGTCATTAGCTTAATGTTGAAGCAAGAAAGGACTTTATACTTTATTATAGCTAAATAATATTCCAATGTGCATATATAGACCTTTATCTATTTTATCTTTATAATACAAGTTCTTTATATATTCAATGACTTTGTGTTTTTCTGGGGGATACACCAAGGGATACTCAGTGTTTATAACTTACTCAGTGCTCAGAATCACTCCTGTCAGGGCTCAGAGGACAATGTGAGGTGCTGGGTTAAAATTAGGGTCACACACATGCAAGTCAAGTGCCAAAAGGCTGTGCTATTGTTCCAGCTCAACTATTTGGTTTTTTTTTTTTGACAGTACTTTAAATGATTGAAATTCTATCATTTCTGTAACCTCTAATTCGTGATATTCATATAGAACTGCAACAGAATTTGGGTGGGGATAAATTCCAAGAAGTGGAATTGCTGTGTCAATTGGAAGAGCAATTTTTATTTTTAAACATCCAGATGAATAGATTAAAAAGTGTAGAACATATACACAGTAGATTACTCCTTAACTGTACGAAAACTGAGTCAACAAATTCTCTCCTACATGGATATATGCTGAGTAAAGTTGTTTAGAAGGAGAACATACACATAATAATCTCCCTCATATGTGGGGTATAAAGTAACATAGCAAGGATAACAAATTCTCAAAGGCAATAAAAAATGAAAACTAGTCTGTGGTAGGGGGGTTTGGGGCTGGTAACAGAACCTGGGAGTGGTGGGAAACTAGGACAGTTGTGGAGAGTTGGATACAGTCTGGTGGAGGTAGAGGGTTGAAATATTTGATGCATCGAACCCTACTTTAACAATTTTATAGACGCCGGTACTTTAAGTAAAATGTAAAAATTAAAAATGTTATCTTGAAGTTTAAGCTTTTCAAGGCTAAATAGAATGTGTGGATGCTTTGTTTCTAAGAGTCCCATGTTTGATCTCTGCTACCATGTGGTCCCCCTAACACTTCCAGAAGCAACCTGTGAACACAGATTCAGGAGAGTATGTCAGGAGCACTCTTGGGTATGACCACAAAACCAATAAATACATAAATTACCCAGACTTTATTCTTCCGAATAATGTTCGTTCATTCTTAAAATGTATATTTCTTGCCAACTTGAATGGGATCATCCAGTGAGATTATTTTTCTCTTTCTTAATGTGTTTCACTTAGTATGACCCCAGACATAAAATACGTTGGAGGTCATTAGCTTAATGTTGAAGCAAGAAAGGACTTTATACTTTATTATAGTATATTTTCCATAGAAATCATTTGTCTTTTCTCTAGTTTTTTGCATAGTATCAGGATGCCAAAAACAGTAATTCAGTTTTCCTTCATGTAAATCTAACAATATTTAATACCATAGAATATTTTCACTCAATATGAAATTGTGAATTGAGACTTTATGTTTTCCTCATTAAGTATATTAGCAATTTTATTGTACATCTCCTAACCAGTATTATTCTTACTAGTCATCAACTATTTGAATATAAATACTTATGTTAAGTAGTTGTTTCCTTTTCTTTTCTCCCTAAATTTTCTCTTGAAGTTTGTGTTTTAGAAGTTCAATATTTGACGTGTCTTTTTGTGGTAGTCTTTGTATTTTTTACGTTTGAAGTTTGAAATCTTCCACTATGAAATCGTTCACTAAATTTGGGTAAATTTTAGCTACTATTTTTTATTAAAAAATAATGCTTAATTCTCTTTTTCTGATCATTTTAGGTTAAATTTGATTAAGTCTGCCTAATTAAAATTATATTTGACTAGGTTAGCGTCAGATTCCTAAGGCTTTTATTTTGGATCAGTTTTTCTCTGCTACTTAGATTTCATAATTTTTCTTTATTTCAAACTTGTTTATAATTTACATACTGTGGGGCCAGAGCTACAGCACAGCCATAGGGCATTTACCTTGCAGTCGGCTGACCAAGGAGGGACCAGGGTTAGATTCCAGCTTCCCATATGGTTCCCCGAGACTGCTAGGAGCAAATTCTTAGCACAGAAACAGGAGTAAAGCCTGAGAGCAGCCAGTTGTGGCCCAAAAACAAAGAAAGAATTAAAATTTACATACTGTAATATACAAATGTGTGCATAATAGAGTTTAAGGCATAGAGTTATCCAAGAACAGTCTCACCACCAGTGTAGACTTCCCTCCAATAATAACTCTAGACTAGACTCTCTAGCCTGCTTCCTTAACAGGACAATTTTTAAGTTAATTTTTGTAATTTGGGTACTGTGCTTTCAGTATTGAGGTATTTGTCCTTTAGATCTATGCAATGTCACACTTCAATAACACCAATTCCTTTCTTCAGTTATTCTATACATACTACAGTTTCATCCAAACTTCAACAAATTGAAGGACTTTTTATCATTTTTTTGGCTGCATAGTATTCCATTGAGATACTATGCTGTCTTTAAATCTCTCTTCAAAGGCCTCAGTATACCCCTCCCTAATTTACATTCTATTAATATATCAATTCATTGAAATTTTCATTAATATATTATATCCTATTTACACTGGATTTTACTCTTTCTCATTAACTGCTTTAATTTTCAATTAGTGTTTATTATGAGCATACTGTATTCAATAATTTAAATATTTTAATTAGTTTACAACATTAAATATATTTGGAAGTTTAAATCCACATTAAAATATTTTACTACATTATCATGTTTACTTAAGTAAATATTTGTGTAAGTATGCTACATTAAAATATTTGAGTTTTCTATAACTTTGACATTTGGTAGTTTATCCCTATTTTTTATTTTTTCTTTGTGAGAAGATATTTGGAGGATGAGAATGATGATGTGTTGTTCTGAGTTTCATACTGGATATTGTAAAGATTTTGTGTAGGTCCTTGGAGATACGTTGATGCTTTGGGTTTTTGTGTAATTTTAATTTAATTTAATTTTATTGAAAACATTGTTATTTTACAAAGCCCTTCATAGTTGGGATCAAGATCAAATCCACTACTAGTGTCCACCTCCCTTTACCAATATTCTCAAAGTGCATCTCTGCCCCCAGCCTGCCAATATAACAGGCCCATTTTAAGTTTAAATTGTTAGAATTTGAGTCCCTTGATTTCATTGTTGTTGCCTTTGGCTTGGATATTTACTTCTGTCTTTTTTAATTCTACCAATGCATATGAAACCACTAGGCATATGGCCCCATCCTTTCATATTTGTTTTTCTCCTTCTCCACTCAGTTTTTTTCCTTTTTTTCACTATACACTTGAACATAAAATATTCTCAAAAGCCTCCATTTAAACAAGTGCATTTCTTCATGCAGTTATTCTAAATACCACATAGGAGTGATATCATTCTGTATTGATGTTATTTAATCTTGGTAGATCTGAACAAAGTTCTGCTTCATAGTCTGTGGGTTGTGGCTCAAATATAAGTTTGTTATTTATATCTTCCTTGTGCCCGTTGACTCAGCAGACTTTCACATGCAGCGTGTGAAGATTAGTCTTGAGTCTTGAGCATATTTATGTCAGGACTAGGGGCTCCCTTTCACTTTCCTGAGGTCGTGTGTGGTTGCCCAGGGTCCTCATTTTACTTCCTGCAGCCAGACAAAGACAATGCAACAATAAATTTGTGAAGAATGGACAGAGAAGACAAAGGAACCTTGGGGCCAGTTGCTGATTTAGTGAGGAAGGAAGCAGAATTTATTTCTATCCCCTAAACATTTTTGCCTTGTCTGCCTCACTAGGGATGTCTTGGTACTGTGTGTGTATGTGTGTGTATGTGTGTGAAAGGAGCCAACTTTCACATGGGAGATTTATTTCCTGCTTTCAGGGAGTCAGAGAGGACCATTGTCATTCTTGCATTGGTTGTTTCTCTAGCAACTGAAATTCAGAATAACCCATATGCTACTTCAGTGGTTTTCTTGGGGGGGTTGATATATCTTTCTATGAACCCTTTTTATTGAAGTACCATTATTTATACTACTGTAAATTAGGCTTTTTGTGCATACATCATTCCAGCACCGTGCCCATCACCAGACTACTGCCTTCTCTGCACAGGCTTTCTAAGGACCCTGCCAGCCATAGTCCCCACTCCCCAGACCCCAGCTAAGTTCAATTCTGTAGACAACAAAGTCTCCTTTAACCATTTTTTGTTCTATGACCATGTTTCTCTATATCCCACATGTGAAATAGATCTTTATTTCTGTGTGTGGAGGTAGTAACAACACATTTTCTGTGCGTGGAGGTCACTTAACACATCTAGAGGAATCAAGATAAACTACTAAAATCCACAAAATGGTAAACCAATAATAAGTTGATCATTGTATTTTCAAATACTCTTTTTTATAGGTATATACATTTAAAAATGGACCCGTGGGAAGAGTTCTAGGCTAATGCATCCTAATATTTACATGAGATTGATAAATCCTACACATAAACAGTTTATTAATATTGATGAAATAATTAAAAAATTAATAAAATTTAAATAGGCCTATAAAAGTACAAAATTTGTTTTCTCATAAAAAGGAGATATTGGCTTAGACTCTACTTACGTATTTGCATTAATAAGTAAAATATTGTAATAAAATACCTTTAGATATAAAAAATAATCACCTGTATAAACAGAGAACATTCACTATAAGTGAAATATTAATCCATTATTTTTAAAGTATGAAAACTTTTAACAAACTAATAATAAAGATATCTTCCTTAATCTAGTAGAGAGCAACCATAAATATCATGAGTGAGTTTTATATTCAATGGAAAAATGCTGTAAAGTAGGTTTTGTCTTTTAAAGAGGTTCCTTTAGATCAAAACTGGCTTCAAAGTTATGAATTTCCCTTTTTGTTGCCGTCCATGACGTCCTTCAAATCTATATGACAAATAAGCCTTGTTATACACATGGAGTTAGCATTACTAATTTCAACTTTCTTTCTATATGGAGAAAACGTGTTTGCTTTTATTTTCATTCCTAGCAGTAATGCAAACAGTAACTTTTCTCTTGAAGTATTTGTGTGTTTATCTCGGGAAATTTTATTGAGCCAAAATTAGGAGTTACAGAGCCACAAAGAAGAGAGGTCTCAGGTTGTGATCTTAGGGCAATTATTGCTTACTTTCCCCATTTCTGAAATTCCACAAGGCATCACCCATACTTGATATAGTGCGTCACTCATTGATAATGATCAAGGCATCATTGTAGAAGAAATAAATAACTGTAGCAATTGTAGAAAATAATATCAGCATTTAGAGTAACTGATCTTTTCTTGGATAATGAGACATACGGTGACTAAGGAAGATTCAGGCAAAAATGATATGATTTCCAAGTAGCAAAGGCAGAAAATATTTTGTAAGGATGGAGTATGTGAATTGGAAATTATAGGAAAGTAGGTCTCTTTCTACTCATCATTCATTCCTCCGTAAGGAAGGTAAAATGACTTATTCATGAGTTCTAAGAACAAAGAATGGGTCATAAAGTTATTTTCCTTTATTTCCTTATTCTTTTTTGATAGTGTAGGGTCGAGAAATTCATTGTTCTTCCAAAATATCTTAGTTGAAGCCCTCTTGTAATAGGAGAGTAACAACAGCAAGAGAAATGTACATGTAATGACATGTATACTTCATATGTACATAGCAGATACACATAAAGCTGAGAAACTCACAAAAATGGCTCAAGCCCATTATTCTAAATGCCACAAATAAGTAAGCTCATTTTGGGTTTGTCTTTTTGGGGCTGAATTCATTCAACATAACGTCTTCCAGTTCTATCTAGTTTGCAATAAATTACATGATTTTATCATTTTTTGCACCTGTGTAATAGTCTAGCACAGCCCAATACTGTCAGGATTAAATATACATAGTTCTAGAATAGAGTCTTGAAAAAGTCTAGTTTTACTAAACTTCTCAGATGAATTATTCAATACTGAATAGAATTGCCCATAATAAGGGGTATCTTTGTCATTCATATGTGGACTCTGTGGTCTCTCTAAATTATTATATGAGTTATTGCACATGGAAAGGAGAAATACCCTCTAACCAGACAGATCAAAACACCAGATATATGCCAAATGTAGTAAATAATTCATACATAGATTTGCTTAGATATCAAAACATTTTTACTTTGAGATACCCAGTTTTTATCAAGTTCACTGCCAGATATGTATATAAGTCAACAATTATAGCATCAAAAAGTCTGGCGAAAAGAACTTACTAGAATGTGAACTGACCAAGATACAGGCTCAGTCTCCAAAGGCTCTATCTCCACAATTTTAGGACTAGGGTCTTTTATGCTGTAACAGACAATAAAGTTTAGTTTGGATCTGATTGGCTGGATATTCAGATAGGGTTTATCTAAATGGAGGCATATTATTTAGAATCTGGGTTGCAGGTGAGAGCTTCCAGAACCATGCAGTTTGTTAATTGGGCCTTGACCTTGGCTCTGTAGCTGATGGGTGTTCTGAATTAGGCAAGTACCCAACGTCACCCAGACAACAAGGACCTGCACTAACTCATGTTCTCTGAAAGGTCACTTGCAAAGAGGAGACACTACTTTCTGCTTCACCCAGTTAGAATTTGTTTTGCTCCATAGTTTCAACGGAGGGCTGTGGTTTTGTTAGGGTTAGGATTACACCCACCAAGTGGAAATAGACTTGCACTATATAACTGGATTAGGGTCCAGCTAGCTTCTTTCCCGATGTACCTTCCTCATTCACATAGACTTTCCATATGGTGCTTAGAACATGCAGTAATTAATACATGCTGTAGTTGGGACACACAGTTCCAGGTCTGAACGAATTATTTCCTACCAGAATGGTGGTCCTGAAAATCCCTCTATTTCTTACAGGCTTATAAGACCAGTTTGGTAACTGAGAGTTTTTTGCTCACTTGAACCTGCTCAGCTCCTGGAGGGATATGCTGCCTAGAGAACTTACTCCTAATCAATTCCCCCTTTATCATATGCACATGTGATATATGATGGAACTGAGTTTCTTGGAAGTAGGTCACTTATTCTAGGTTACCCATGCTAATAAGTGATAGACGGGGGTGGAGTAGATTTGGAAAGAGATCTGTTTGCACTATTATATTATGCATTGCGAGAGTTTAAGTAATGTGCATAGGCAAAAATACAGCAAATGAGTTGGTGATAGAATATAGAATAAATGTTTTTTACTTGGTTAGAAAATCAGATCTAAAATGTTAACTTCATACACATGGCTGAGTTCTCAGAGTGATGTATTGTTGAATATAAAAAGCTTAAATTACAAAAAAAGAAACAAAAGAAAGTGTTTACACACTCTATATATAGCACTATACACAGTTGAAAGTGTAGTAACTGCTACTTGAGTAGCAAATGGAATGGTTGTATTACTTATACTGTGACACAGGGAGTCATAGTTCAAATTATTTCAGAATAATTATTTCAGACTGACTCTTGCCCTTGCCCTTTAAAATGGAAGATGATCCATCCCCTGATCAAGGCAAAGAACGTCTATAAATCTTTTCCCACCGTAGTGAGAGAAGGTGATTTATACTAAAGCACATCTGGATATTTAGAGGTAACTTCTTGAAATCCTTTTCAGAATTTCAATAAACTTCATTGCACATTGGAGTGATAGCAATGTTACGGAACTTTATATTTACTTCAGAGTTAAACTAATTAGGTTTCATATAATGGGGCAATGACAGTGCAATGCCTTTAGGGGTTAATTCGTGATAACAACATTAAATAATGACAATAGAATATGACAAAATAAAGTTATTCACTCAAGATGATTGAAACAACTTTATTTCATTTAAGTTTCATATTTTGCCTATTCTTAGGAGTAGAGACCTCCTCCTTAGGAGTTGATTAGGAGAAATTGATCAGGAGACATCACACCTTTTCTTGACCCTGATCATCCTTATTTTCTGAATAATAAATAAATTTAGAGTTTTTTAAAAGGGAATATTTGGTTTTGACTTTATGATATCTCCATTGGAAAATAAAACAACAACAATAATAAAACTATATACTATTCTAGGAGAGAAACCTGTTGTGAGTGAATATACTAAACCAAGTGTGTTCAGACTAAACAAGTAGTCTATAACAAAATTTTCGAGAAACTTCCTGCAAGATGTAAAATAGGCCTTTAACTTTCCAAAAGCTCATTATCATGACTATCATATACAGAATAAAATGTAAGTGTTTAAAAAGCATTATCAATGAATTATCATAATTTATTTAAAATGTATTCTAATTAAAGTTTTTATTTGGTAAAGTACATGAACAGTCATGCAATTTATATAAAAGAGTTTCCATGTACATGATTCAATAAAGCATCAGATTATATCCACACTAAAAGCAGGCAGGAGGAGACAATGTGTCGTCCCCCTTTCAGAGGAATTTAAATACTTTTTATCTTTTTTCTTGTCCTTCAATCAGGGAGTCAATACACACAGTCCATTTCTACACGAGATTACATCAAGAAAGTTACTATTGTGTAAGATTGAACCACTCAACCCCTTTAACTCTCAGTTTTCAAAACAGAATTCTTTTAACCCCAAAAATTTTATCAACAGAAGTTGGGAAAGCATAACATAAGGACATTGCATCTTTATCAGTATATTTACAAGATGCCATATTTGAAGTTCAACACTGAAAAAAATTCTTAGTGACTTCATTTGTAAGAATTGGAAATGTTTATATCGACATATGGAAATGCTGCTGAGACACAAAGGCCACCGATGACCTCAGCAAAGAGCCTTTTCAGTGCCGTAGGCTAAGGCAGTCAGCCATAGGTGAACTATCCCAAAGCTATAGGAGCACATCCTGAAAAATCTGTCTAAAAGGAGAAGAAAGAGAAAACTCACTGCACAGGTTCAAGGAGGGAAGTCGAGGAGAGCTACTCTTGACAGCTTTTTCAATATTTTGGACACATTTGAGATTGTTCCGTTTCAGCATATATAAGATGAAATTATTTACAACATGAATATTTGTACTCTTGTCTAAAGAAAAAATGTTTAAAACCAAAAAAAGAGAAAACAGTTTATTTTTAAGACATTGTTTTTCTCCCTGTAATACTTGCTGATATTTATTCATAATTGTTCTCAGTATGTATACTTGACTTTGGGAACAAAGCAAGTACTAGGCCCAAATCTTTTTCTTCATTCAACGTGAGTATTACAGAAATGCCTCTCAGAGATTACAAATATTTGGTTCCTTTTTCGGAGGTGAAGTTGTCAGAATTTGTCTCCCCCCCCATGGTTCTTATAGCTTTGGTAGAGAAGACATATTTTCAAGTTCCAGTCATTTTTTCTTTAAACGCTATCTGGATTGGTTGGACTTTATATTAGTTTTCAAAGGTCTGAAATGGTGGCTTTTGGAAATTCAAAAATATTATTAACCATATGGATAGCAGATTCATCTTCTTCTTAATCTATGGACAGAAACAGTCTTGTAAGCCCATATACTGCAATTTCTGCTGACAACTTAGCTTTTCCTTCTTTACATTTATTTTCTGTTCCAGGCCTTTCTCCAGCTATGGATACATACTTGTGAGACTGCTGCTAATTTTTCTGTATATCTTTAAGGCAATGGGAATATTTTTGCATTGTTTTACTTCTATGATTTAGAAT
Organism: Suncus etruscus; assembly: GCF_024139225.1. Classification (NCBI taxonomy): domain Eukaryota; kingdom Metazoa; phylum Chordata; class Mammalia; order Eulipotyphla; family Soricidae; genus Suncus; species Suncus etruscus. Next base: position 87,283,610 of record NC_064868.1, on the reverse strand, counting down.
CAAGTTTTTATTATGTTTTCATATTTTGTTGCCTCTTTTCTACACTCTTCTCTTATTCAATCAATTTGGTGAAATTTTCATTTCAGATATCATATTGAGACTAGATAATTCACTTTATTTTTTGAACGTGGGCTTACTTCCGACTATGCCCTCAGGCATGGGCCTCGAGGGAAAATGTGAGGTACAGGGAAACGAACTTAGGTCATCCATGCGCAAGGAAAATAACTTACCTGCTGCAATATTCGGTGACCCAATTCAATTTATTTGAAAATGTCCATTTCTTGAATATGTTTGCTTTCCTTTAACTATTTCAACATTGCTCTAAGTATTTTTAAGTGTATTTCTTCTGCTCTCACCATTTCTCTCATATTTTCATTGTTTCTATTGATTCTTTCTTAGCAGTTATATGATGCTTCTTACCATGTTTATAATATGGATTTTTATTACATACAAGGCAATATTAGTTTATATTTCTGGGTTTCAATGTCTTCTGAAAAGTGTTGGAGATCATTTATTTAGGTTTATTGGCTGTTTTCTAGGGAACATCTGGTGTTTAAGCTCTTTTTTATACTATTTATGGTAAACTTTGCTGTAGGATCTTCAAATTATTCCAAAAGTTTAATCCTTCTGAGGGCTCTAGTGTTCTGCATTAAGATATGCTGCCTGGCTTGTATTCTGTTTTCCACATAGTCTGTGTTCTCTGACTAAATTTAAAATTCTTCCAAAACGAACTCAAGGAATTGCTACATTTGACATCTCCCAGATACACTATTTGCCCTCATAGAGTTTGTGAACAGTATAAATTCAGCTGAAAATTTAGGGGGACCCCCAAAATTTGTATCAGTTCTACTCTCCTGTTTATCTAGCTATCTGTTGTATTATTTAAAGATCTTCATCCTGTCCAAACTTTTGCTTCCTTACTCATATAAAATCACTTTGCTGGTTTAGTTTCTCTACCCCTGTTCTGGGGTTCATATACCCCAGACCTACCACTGTGGAGGTCTAATTTCTCAGCTAATTTACTTTCCTTATTTGAATACCTTGGTCATAAGTTAGTGTTGTCAGTTGTCTGGCAATAATTTTTATCATAATTTTTGTTATTTTTTCTACTTTCTTTCTAGAGGGCACAAGCATGATTAGCCTTCTATCAATTCCTTAGGCCATCAAGGGAACATAACATTCTTTGTTTTTGACTTGTTATTTCTTCTGGAAGGCCAGGTTGTATCTTTCTCCTTGAAAATCAGTAACTTTTGAACAGATTTGCTTTGGAACGTTCTGTACATTTTGTTCTGAAAAAAAGCAGCTTTTGATTTACATGTTGAGTTTGTTCTGAGCCTTCACCTGCCTTGCTTTATTCTTCAAGAACATCTCAATGAGTTGGACTTCACTCTCAAATGGTCAGGTACAGTTTTTAAAGTTTTGATTAGTGTGATTGATTCTTCCCTTTCTTCACTCAGTTTGCTATATTTTCAGTAATGTTTATATAAACTTATGTGTTTGAATGTGATCTTATGTTGCTTAGATTTCTATTTTTGCTCACTTACATTCTAAGTGCTACTAGTTTTGCATCTATGTATCAGAATATCGAAGTCTTGAGGATTCCTATAATTAATTTTGATTGTTCAATGCGTGCTATTTGTAATATGTTTTGACATGATGATGTATCTATCTTCTGATTTCTTATGTAGTATTTCTGTAATGTATGTTTACCACTGGTCTTTTTAAATTTTTTTTCTATTAGCTAAAATGAACTGGGCCTTTTTGAAAAGGTTTCTCGGGAGATTTACTTTTTACATATTGGAGATTTTGCTGAGTCTTTGGTGGATACAGCCATATTTTGGATGTAGGGGAAAAATGCCATATATGCTCTGACCCCATATATTATAGTTATTTTTTTTACTAATTTCCAAGTCTGTGTAGTGAGCTTGTGAAGAGTTTATTTTGTCTCTGAAAAATAGATTAATAAGATCTACATACAAGTATATTATTGATGCATAAATGTTTGATTTTTCCCAGTCCCTTGGGGTCAAAATCCTGTGATAGTGATAAAGATCAACTGGATTGGACACATGCGAAATCATTATCTTGTACTATCTTCCAGTTCAACTAAAGAATATATTTTTGTGCTCTGCATTTAGGAATTACTCTAGGTGGTTCTTGGGGGAGACACTCAGGGATATTGAGGATCAAACCCTTTTTGGCTGCATTCACCACAAAGTTACTCCATATTTCTTTTTTTTTTTGAAGGGACAGGATTAGGAGCCATACCTGGTGATGCTCAGGGTTTACTCCTGGCTTTGTACTTCTTGCCCATACAGTTCACTATAATTATTTATTTCAGTTCTCAGGAATCATGCCTGGATTGCCAAATATTAAACCTGAATTTTCTGCTTGCGTGGAAAGTGCCCAGACCATATTTCTGCAGTCAGCATATTTCTTCTTTTTATGGCCATAATGTAACTATTACCAAAAACTTATGGCATCCTGGCACTATTTTCATTCAAAGGTATGGACAATAGGAATAGTCCAGCAGGTATGGTGTTTGTCTTAGATGCGGACAACCTGGGTTCAATTCTTGGAACCACATATGGATTCCTGAGCCTGCCAGGAATGATCACAGAACACAGAGCCAAGAGCAAAGCTGAATGTGGCCTGAAAACAAACAAATTACAATGACAACCAAAAGTAAATTAAATGTTCTGATTCCTCTAGTTTGTCAAACTATTTCTTTGAATGTTCTCACTATAGTAGATTTGAGTGTAACAATATGATATCATCACAGAATTGGCAAGAGCAATGAGTACTCTTTCCCTGCATGCCTATGCAAAAATGAATTCCAGCATGCCACTGCGAAAATTTGTCATAGCTGTTGTTATTGTTGAAACACAGTTCTATTAACAAATTTTAAGATATTTTGAAATCATTTTTAAAGGAGAACCATGGTAAAATAAATACTAGGAGAAAATTGAAACTTAAAAATAGTTACTGGTTATCTCTCCTTTCAACAGCTAGCAATGTGATATCTTACAATCTGGTTTTATAGAGTATTAAAGGGTATTCCAGGAATTTAGGTACCTGCTTTACATATAAATGAGCCTGATTCTATCACCAGCACTAGATGGCCCCTCGCTTTTTATTGAACATGACCTAAAACCCCACCCCTCAAATAATAAGCATTATGAACCAAATTCTTATTATGTCTAAATTCATCTGTCAAAATAAAGTTTTTTTCCAATGCTTTCATTGGCATAATTGTTTCTGCACTCGTTTGGGGAAAAGTGGATGGTTTAAAAAGATTAGGCCAAAGTCACAAAACAAAAACAAAGAAAAGGCAAGGTCTTAATTGCAGGTTTTGTTGGTTTTATTTTTTTGTTGTTGTTATTGTTATTGTTTTGTTTTGCATTTCAGTCATGGTAGCAAGGTCCATCAAAGATCTTCAATGGAGAGTAATAGAGTGTCTCAGAAACTCTGCCTGACCATTTTGTAGATCTCAAATTTCCAGGCATTGAAAAAAAAAGATTTATGCTTAGTCTTAGAAGAAACACAAACCTTTTTAAGTAGTTTCTGGTTTGTTTTTGTTCTTTTTTTTGTTTGTTTGGTAGGTTGTTTTCTTTGTACTTTTTTTGTTGTTGTTTTGTCTTGTTTTTGATTTTTGTTTTTTATTTTTATTTTTTGTTTGTTTTTCATAGTTGCTGGTTTCGGTTTTTTGTTTGTTCTATTTTTTGTATTTTTGTTGCTACTGCTTTGTTGTTTTTTGTTTCTGTTTTTTTACCTTTTTTTCTTTTTTTCTTTCTTCTTCTAAATTGATATTTATGATACCTAGACGAATTCCTCCTATTTTTCTCTTTTCTTTTCTTATATTTCCAACAGAACCACATTACTAGAATCATCTTGTTCAGCCTCATAATTTGAGAGGGGGTAAATGGATAATACTAGGGCCAGTCAGTCATATGAACATTTAGTGGAAATAAAAAAATGATCAACAACATGCTAGATACAGAGGGGACCACTTATAGTAGCAAATCGAGGGACAAAAGAGGGGATATGGGATACATGCTGGGAACAAGGGTGGAGGAAGGACAACATTGATGGTGGGAATGCCCCTGATTCAGTGTCACAATGTACCTAAAAAATTACTGTGAAAGATTTGTAATCCACTTTGGTCACAATAAAAGTTAAAAAAATATGATCAGACATGAACACCAAACCCAAAGTCAATGACAACAGAATCAATACTCAATCTACAACAAGCTGTACAATTGGGACCCGTTACACTAGCATTATGGGGAAAGAAGAGAGATATGGGGAAAAAAAGAAAGATTAAAATATCAAGTAAGTTCTTGCTCACATAGTTCACTATAGTTCTCCATTTCAGTATTTACCTTTCTTATTAATCATTATAGACTGTTGAATATGGACAATTACATGCTACTTAACATATGACTCATCTATCCTGTTCAATATTTGTGCTTCCTGTCGCACTATGGATATTTGCTAGTTGTTGATGTTCGGTTTTCATTTGGGGAGTTGTACTGGGCTGTACTGAGAGCTTAATTCTGTGCTTGCAGTGCTTGCAGGGCTGAATGGTGCTAGATATGGAACCTGGGTAGACCACATGCAATGCAAGTATCCTCCCAGCTGTTCACTCTCTCTTGCTCATATTATATTTCATGAAGTTTTCATCTTACTTGTCCTCGTTGGCTTCATTTAGGAGCATATCTTCATGTCTTTTTCTCTCAGGGCCACTTCATGCTTCACCTTCTGCTTTCACTTTGTCATTTGTGCTTTCGTTCAACAATATTTACAGGGAGCACTTTTGTGTCTCTTACCATTACAGCTTATCCAACTGGCTACTACCGTGTTATTTCCTACAATTAACTTCTTGTGACTTTTATTTCTCTCTTAGTTCATTTGCACATATTTTATTCTTTCCTTACCATACAAGTGAGTGTAGGCTCAGTTGTAAGAGAGACCAGACATTTTATTAATCGCTGCTTTTATAATTCCTGACCTAGAAGTAAGCACATACTTGACTATCCATCTATTTGGCCTTACTGATGATCAGGATAATTTTTAGATGAAGATGTGAACAGAAATACTAAATTAAAGTAAGTAGAATTGAAAGACTATATGAATGCATCATAAGTGCATCTCCTCTTCTTCATCATAAAAATATCAGTCTCTAATGAAAATAGTTACTATGTAAAACTTCCTAAAAACATTGGAATAATAAAGGCCTAAATTTAGAGTTCAGCATCCTATGTCTTCTATAGGCTGATAGGTCCCTGAAGTTATTGGTGCAATAAATGCATACGTCCACTAATCGATGAATATTCTGGAAAGATGCCTGTGCATTAATTAATGTTCTTGAATTCATATTGCCTTGCATGCTCAAAACCAATATGTTTTGCTTGAAATATTGATTTTTAATTATGTATCTCTTGAAAAAGGTTTACTTCTGACCTTGAAATTTGCTGGGTTACAACAGTCATCCAAAGATCTAAGAACGAAAGCCTATTTTACTTATCGTCCTTACGGTAAGTGACAATATAATATACCTACTAAATGCAATCTTCTGTCACTGTGGAATAAAGATTAGGTTTGTGAAACAGTAAAAGAACTTTATTGAAGTGAGCTCAAAGCTGGTATTCCTAAATTTTACAAATTTGTTCAGTAAAAATATTTGGGTTGAATATATTGAAAATAAAATAATTGATATTTGCTTTTAGAAATTTATTTTTTAACAATCCTTTGATGCTCTAAGAAAGAACCACAAGACCAGAGAGACTCCTTTAAAATTTCAACTTATATAAATGAGATGGAAATAATTTTCAAGGGCTGTCTGGCAGTAAACGAGAACAGGGTGCATTGTTATTAAAATATACCCACCATAGGATTTAGAGCTTTCAAACCTTCCATAGGTCATCTTGTCAAGTTGATCCATATATTAAGCAGGGCAGAAACCCATGCAAGTCACATGCTGAGTGAACAACAGAGCAAGTCTTTGAACTGAATCAAGCTGGTCACCTACATACGTGCTCTCAACTGTGTACTTTTGAATAAGGAAGTTTATCACTTAGAACTATTCTATTTAAAAATGGAAGGGAGCTGCAGAAAGCATTTATGATGAAATAGGATGCATTTCACAACACAATTAATACTGAAGTCTCAAAGTAATTTTAATATTTTATTTTCCTTCTTATGTATATTTTGATCAGATATCCTCAAAATAATAGTAGATATGCATGCTTTGTCACATTCTGATGAATGTCATTGAGCCTTCAAATATTATGTGTAACAAATAATAGAGTTCACATTCTTTTATAGAAACAATAGGTTTACAAAATGTTATATTCACCACTGTTCTGAATCCTATTAAAGTGCCTTACTGCAATGTTGCTAATGTTTATTTCCTTGTAGAGATGGTGAACTTGAAATTCCAGACATTTAGGATCATTATTAGTTTCTCAGCTTGGGATGACAGAGACAGAATCCAAAGCCACTTTTAAGACTTTTGAACGCAGAACTCTGAATATCTCATTTCATTCCCTTCACTAGAGAAATCTGATGTGAATTTTGTTGTTTATCTTGTGTTTGAGAACATATTTGGCTTTGTGTTAAAAGCCTGTCTCTATCTTTGGTTCCTGCCATTTTGGTTACAGTGTGTCCCAGTGTGGTTCTGTTTGAGTGTATTTTATTGACTACTTCTTAGACATACTGAATCACATTCCCTCCTCAGACTGGGGCAGTTCTCAACTATTTTCTCATCCAGCATCTATTCTTCTTTTTACTCTCTTTCTTTTTTTTTTTCTGGAATGCCCGTGCTTTGTAGGTTGTTGGTCTTGCTAATGTACAATATATATCTTAAATTTTATTTATTTTTATACTTGTTTTTTTCTATGACCTCTTATTGTTGATGCCATGTGCCTTGCTTGAGATGGGGTCATTGGTTTGATTTTCAGCTTCCATTCTGCTGCTGAATCCAGTTATTGTGTTCTTGAGCTCCTTCTATTCTATTGTAGTGAGTTGCTTCATCTTTTTCCAATTACTCTTTTCTTTGAGATTATTGAAACTTTCTCCTAATGATTTCCTCATTTCAGTGACTCTTCTTAGGATTGTTGCTCTGTAGTCATCTTCAGGCATCATTAAAATTTGTGCTGGTCTCAGGCTGCTTTCTGTTCTAACAGCTGAATAGTTGCATTTTTCTCATGATTTTTAGTGCTTCAGGGCTACTGATGAAAGGGCTCTTAGTTCAGATGGTCTAAGCAGTAATGCGGTGTTCCCATTCTCAGTATGCAGCTAGTGCTTATGATTCTATGGACTTCTGGCTATGTTAACCTTGGGACAATTTCTTGCCAAGAAATTATTGACTCCTGTGAATCAAGGCCTTGAACTCTAAAAATGTGGGACTATGAACCAGCCAGAACTGGGGAGCAGGGCAATAGGTATGTTAAGTACCAGGTGGAGGAGGTGCAATGAGCCACCAGGAATCAGGACCTCAGTTATCTATGGTTGCTCTCTGTTTGCCCTCCACTCTTAAAATGCATCAGATTAATTTGCAAGTCTTAATAAAACAGCCATCTGATCTAATAGATCAAGTTGTACACTTAAAAAAATCAGTATTTATGTGATGCTGATATTACAAATCTAAAGACCCACCCACTGATATAGTCAGGCCTGGTCAGACATTTTTTGGCGGGGCAATGCCTGGTGATACTCAGGGGTTACTCCTGGATATGCTCTCAGAAATGGCTCCTGGCTTAGGGGACCTCATGGTATGCCAGGGGATCGAACCACAGTCGGTATTAGGCTAGTGCTGGCAAAGCAGATGCCTTACCACTCCGCACCACTGCTCCAGCACCCTGGTCCAGACTTTATATGTTCCCATGTGAACTCTCTTATGAAATGGAGATGTTTCCAAAGCAATTGGGTTATCTAGTATCTCTTCACAAAATTTTTAATAAGCATTCTTTATATCTAACAAGTTAGTTATAAAGATATAATTTGACAGTACAGCAGTCAGGGCATTTTCTTTTCTAGCAACTGAACTGGGTTATATCCCTGGTATCCCATATGGTCTCCTGAACCAGGGAGGAAAAATTCCTAAATACAGAGCCCAGAGTAACCCCTAAGTACCACTGGGTGTGGCCCCTAAACTAAGCCAACAAAACCCGAGTTGTTAGGTGTTATGTATGTAAACATTTCGATAAGATTATTATGGAAGAGATATTATTATGGAGAGATAGCATGGAGGTAAGGCGCTTGCCTTGCTTGCAGAAGGTTTTATTTTATTTCATGGTTCAAATCCCGGCATCCCATATGGTCCCCCGAGCCTACCAGGGGCAATTTCTGAGCTTAGAGCCAGGAAAACCCCTGAGTACTGCTGGGTGTGACCCCCCCAAAAAAAAGATTATTATGTTACTTATCCTATTCTAATAAAAAATTGTGCCCTACCCTAGGGTGTGACCTGGCATTCTGCTCCCACCCTAGGGTGGTACCTGATTCTGAAGTATAAAAGCAAGGGTCTGTGGAAGACAAGGGCTTTTTTCTGGGGCTGATTCTGGGGCTTTTGGCTTCAGCCATATCCTCTGAATACAACTGATATCTTCAGAAGCCTGACTGCCTGTTAGCTTTCTACCCGCCGCGGCATTCACCTCAGAACCGTCGGCTGAACAGGGTGGCAGACGCGTGGTCCAAGCTGGAGGAGAAAGACCTCATCCTCCATCCCTCCATCAGCCAGCCCCATCAAAAGCTGTAACAGTTAGGAACTTGCATTTTTTTAATTTTCCACATCAATGATGTTTTCAAGTAGAAAATCTATATCGATCTGTTTGTAGCAAGTTCATTCATAAAGGTTTCTACCATTTCGCTATGTTAAAATCGATCTCATCAGTGATATGTGGATGTGTGTGGGGAAGAGAGAGAGGAGAGAATGAGAGAAAGAAATAGAAACATAGAGAAATAGAGATATCCTGAGAATATTACTGAGGGTTTTAGACATACAAGGCATGGCCTACTATTGAGCTATATTCCTGGAAAAGCTATGATTTAAAAAAATTAGTATTACATTGGTTAATTTCATTGGTTAGGTCTATGTTGTATGCTTATAATATATTTATACTTTTGTTAATTATTATAAAGTCAATACTACAATTTAACAATTTTGTTTCAAAATATACAGAATGCTAAATAGGATGAACAGCTAGAGTAACTTTCTCCTGAAAAATACAGCGTGTCTGTGGGTCATTAATTACTGCCTAAAACTTTAACTGTCCCTTTCTTTGAAAGTCTTGGGTTTGAGATATAAATAGTGAAATGAAAACGTATTGATAACTTACTAGTTTTCTTTTAGTTAGGAACTTCAAAATGAATTTCAAAAGATAAAACTAAACAGTTTTACCTCATACAGTATATTTTATTAGTATTTTCACATTTATTGAGTTTATTATATTAATGATATTTTATGATTGGCAATATGGACTTCTATTAGTTTTCCAGATGAAATATAAGATTAATATAAGGGTACCAATTAAATTTGAATTTCCATGAAACAAAACATAAGTATTTTTTAAACATAAGTATTTTTCTATAGATATGTTCAAAATACTTCTTAGTATTTATTAAAACTAAATTTACTTGCCTAATTGAAAATCAATTAAAGTCAAATATAATTAATAAACATTTATTTTTCTTGGTAAATTTGACTGTAAATTGGTCATTAATAAAGGGCATTTAGGGGCAGAGAGGTGGCTCATGCAGTAAGGCATTTGCCTTGTAGGTGCTAACCTAGGACGGATTACAGTTCAATCCCCTGGCATCCCATATGGTCCCCCAATCCAGGAGCGATTTCTGAGAGCATAGACAGGAGTAACCCCTGAGCATCACCGAGTGTGGCACAAAAACCCCAAATATAAAATAAAATAAAGGGCATTTAAACATGTAGTCTTTTTTTTAATGCTGGATAAAAATGAGCATATACAAGTTCCTCCATTTAACTTTAACAAAAGTAAAATTCAAAGATTCAGAAATAACTGCATCATATTGAGGCCAGCGCAGTGGCGGTAGAGGTAAGGTGCCTGCCTTGCCTGCACTAGCCTAGGACGAACCGCGGTTCCATCCCCCGGCGTCCCATATGGTCCCCCAAGCCAGGAGCGATTTCTGAGCATATAACCAGAAGTAACCCCTGAGCGTCACCGGGTGTGGCTCAAAAAGCAAAAAAAGAAATAAAAATAAAAATAATTGCATTATATTAACATAATCATACTTAATTTCATTGGTATCTACATATATGAATCACATATGCACATATATAATGTTTTAAATGTTACACTACGTTTTATATCATATTACACAAATATTTTATTTTTTATCAGTCACGGAGTTTCTGTAATTATTTCATTGTCTTTAATGTGTTAAGATTTTCAAATATATCCATGAATTATACAAATAAATTCCAAGAAGTCAAGATGAGTCAGACTTTTAAGTACACTTATTTAAATGTGAGTTTCAATAGATTAACAAATAATAAGTTCTTTGTTCTTTGAAATAAATTATAATAAAGGACATGAGAATTTTTTAAATCTAAAACAGTGATTCTCAACTTCAGCCCACATTGCAATTACCTGGCAAATTTGAAATTATGTATCTGGGACCACTGTAAAGCAATCCTTATTTATTTTTAAGATCTATACTGGGCACAGGGGAGTTTTTAAAAACTCCCCCAAGTGCTTTTATTTTGTGATCAAGCTTTCCAAAATTCATGTTGCCCAAACCTGTTTGCACATTTAATGATATAGTACTTAAGTAACTGGGACTACATCCAAGATTGGACTTTTCAAAAAGGAGTGGGGACAGAAGAGATTGAGACTCAGGGTTCAGTGTTCATAAAGCTACCCAAATTTATGCTAATATAGAGTCCCAGTGGAGAACCAATACGTTATATATCTCACGGATCACACTCGGGTATAAACTATCTATGGAGTATTTGCTTTAGAACTTGAGAAAAATAAAATAAAATAAAAATTTCTAATAGGTGTGGCCGGAGAGATAGCATGGAGGTAGGGCATTTTCCTTGCATGCAGAAGGCTGGTGGTTTGAATCCCAGCATCCCATATGGTCCCCCAAGACTGCCAGGAGTGATTTCTGAGTGTTGAGCCAGGATTAACCCCTGAGCGCTGCCGGGGGTGACCCAAAAGCCAAAAAAAAAATATTCTAATAGATAAGAACAGTATTGGTTCTTCAATAGATATGGGCTCTCATATTTTCAATGAAAAGAAAACTAGTAGGAAAGTCATTGAGAAAGCATGATGCATGACTGCTCTGCCATAACTTAGAAATGTGTATGGCTCTGGCTTATAATTTAATATAGGTACATATTGTTATGTGCCAGCAAGGCTAGACATTCCAAATCGAACAAAAACTAGCAAAAAATGATTTTGACGCACAAATGTCGAAACCTGTTGTCTTGTTGGCCCTTGGTTATTCCTCTTTTTATGCATGGCTGAACATGCCATATGAGTGAGTCACATGTGTTTAATGAGCTGTGTAAAATTATGGAAACCCTCAAGTGTCTTTGCTGAATTGACAAGAGGCATCAGTTGAAATGAATTTGTTTTACCTTGAGCCAAGCAAGTACCATAAGGCATCAAGTACCACAAATTCCTTGATTCAGATTTTATTGTTTTTATTCAAATTTGAGTTTTATTCAAATTACTTGATTCATTTAATTTTCATTTGCACATATGAAAACCTAGTGAATTTTTTAATTCAGTTCTACCTGTGTGACCACATAATGACTCCTCTTTTTCACTTCCTCTGGTGGTGACATGGGGCAGGTTGTCAGGGCTTGTGTATGGATGTAAATGGAGTCAAAATTGTCCTAGACAATAATAGCAGAAAGGAAATTTAATTTGTACTTGGCCAGTAGTGGATAATATTCCAAGCCACAGTTTCTTCATTATTTGAGTCAGTACAGTTTAACCCTTGACTCATGGACTTACAGAGTTTCAGTGAGGAACTGGTTTCTTTAGCATGCCTTTATCTGTGTAATACTGATGGCAGCAGACACAAATGAAGAAATTAGACATGATCATTAACGTGGTGTAAGTGTTTCTGCAATGGGTACTTTAAAAATATCACTTGCATGTGTTAAGGGTCAGTGTTTACGAAAAGAACTAAAGAATGGAAACTTAGATTATCTTTCTGTGATCTCTAAGGAATGTGTATTTAGTTGAATTAACTTCCAGATAAAATACAAGATGCACCATTCAAATTGAAATTGGTAGAAACATTAGTACATGAATGTCCCAAATGTATGATAAAAATAGTAAAACCCTTTGTTTATTGGAAATTCATTTTTTTCCTGTATCCTATATTATTTTAGCTAAATCTAGCAACTCTACTGTTGGCAGTTCAGAGTTGTTAGCTTTGCACCTGCTCTGTCATTATAGTCACATCAAAATGTCAGGTATTCATTCCTTAGTACCTATCTCAGGACATTATTGAATGGGGCCAGGGAGAGAGTTCAGTGGGTAAGGGACTTGTCTTCTATGCCTCCAAATTAGGTTCAATTCCTGGTACCCTTTTGGTTTCCTGAGACCTCTAGGAGTGATCCGTGAGCATAGAATCAAGGGAAATCTTGAACACAGCTGGGTGTGGCCTGCCAAACAAAAAAGAATAGTATTAATTGACATATGATTATGAATATTAATACACTTGAGAAAAAATTTTTTTGTTTTTTTGGCCACACCCGGTGACGCTCAGGGGTTATTCCTGGCTATGCATTCAGAAATTGCTCCTGGCTTGGGGGACCATATGGGACTCCGGGGGATCAAACAGCAGTCCGTCCTAGGCTAACGCATAGCAAGGCAAACACCCTACCATTTGCACCACCGCTCTGGCCCTGAGAAAAAATATTTGTATAGCTTGTGTTGGGAAACAGAGGGTCCGGCTACCCCTGTCAATATTCAGAGCATAGTCTTGCCTTTACAACTCAGGGATCATCCTGGTGAAGTTTATGGGACTTTTTGTGGTGTCAACTTAAAACCCTGATTGGCTGCTTCCAAGGCAGGCACGCTACTCGCTGAAGTGATGCTCCAGTCCCAATATATCTTACATGGATTTTTGTTTTGGTGCTATACCAGGTAATGCTCAGGGTAATTCCTGCCTTTGCACTCAGGAATCACTCTTGGTGTTGTACAGGTTGGAAATTGAACCGAGGTCTGCTGCATGTAAGGCAAATGCCCTATATACTGTACACCCTCTTAGATGGTTTTTACAAGAAGGGTCTAAGGCTTTTTCAAACCCTTTTGCCAATTAGTAAACTGGAAATCAGAGAGGAGGGTGCTTGTTCTATTTGTTTTGTTTTGGTGCTGCCCCTGGTGGAGCTTATGTCTTAATCCTGGATCTGAGCTCAGGAATTGACCCAGTTGGGCTCGGGAAACCATGTGGTATAATGGGAAATTGAACATGGGTTGGCCTCGTGTAAGGCAAATGCCCCTCCCTCACTGTACTGGCTCTCCAGCCCCTAATTGTTCAACTTTATATAGGGAGTTATTTGCTACAGTAATAGAGTTCTTTGATTTCATGGAAATTGTTATTTCAACTTTTCCAAGCTGTCCCTTGAACAGATTAGAACTTAATATTTCATCTTTTACAAGAGCTGAGTTTCTCTGATATTCCCATTATCTAAACCTAGTCCTAGCAGGTATTTTGTTTTAATCCAGTTATTTTTGTTTTGTGTGACTCCATTGGATGTTTAATATTAATAAGGTTGCTGTAGAAAATGCAGAGCATTGAATACATCATTGTTGTTTCTTTGACCAAATGAATTAAACAGATGTTGTACTCTCAGAATTTACATTTTCTACTCAGTTGGAAACTCCACAATTGATTTGAGCCAAGTTTTAGTTTTTTTCTTGTAAATAGCATCACCAATTGACTTAAAAGAACACAATTACCATGCACTATGTTTTTTCAAATCTCTTGTCTATTTATATGAATGGTCATCCCAAACAGACTGTAACTCAGTTTTCCCTGTGGACATTTTTTAAAAGAAAAGCAGCAAGTGCTGCTGATAGCAACAAGGGGTTCTCACAATGTAAGCCCCCACACCCACCCCACCCCAGATTTACAGCACTGCTGACTCCTGTAACTTTGGTATAACCTGAATTTCTGGATATTTACTTAGACCTACAGAATTGTAGGAATTGTATATATCAGCATTTGTGTTTAATCTGGATGTTTGTGAGAGAGATTCCTTATACATGATAAACATTGAGAAACAACACTAGCCAACCACTCTACTGTACTTCTTGTGAATGAATGAAGGCAATTTTAAGTAGCTGAATTTACACATATTTCTCTTCCAAAAATATTGCTCTGAACAGAAGTGGGAATAAATATACTCTGTGATTGTCCAATGCATAGGGCACTTGTCTTACACATAGCCAACCCAGATTCAATCCTAGGCACCCCATATGGTTCTCTGAACTCTGATAGATGGGATCCCTGAGTGCAGACCTTAAAGTAAGCAGTTAGCAGTTACATACACTGGGTATAGTCCAACTTCCTCTCCAAATCTGCTCCTTGATTATAGTTCCTAGAATCCTTACATATTAGGAATTATTCAGGGAGAGTTGAAGACACAGGATGACCATAAAGGAGAGATAGTTATGAAACTGAACAGATATAATTTGTTGTTAAGTGCGACCTTAAATGTCCATCCTTTTTGAGTAGGGCCAAAATATGCAAATATATATATACATATATATATATATATATATATATATATATATATATGCCCAAACAGGTAGGTAAGAAGGCCCAGAACATATTATAATTGATATCTAATTCAGATATCTGAGAAAGTAGGATCCTCACTGGTTTTTATGCTGTAGGCACTAAAGAAATATTTGTTAAATAAATCAGAAAATTTTCAGAGAAGTGGAGGATTGTAAGAAGGTCGGAGATAGCAATTATAGGAATCCTAGGTTTCAAGATTTCAATTAAACTTTCATGGCATGCAGCTTAAATGCAAAACTAAAATTATCTTGAAGGATGAAGAGCATAGATAAAGGGTATCTGAAAGACAGAGAGGGTGATAGTATGCAGGACATCAAAATCAATACACTGTGTGGAGAACAGAGAATGAAGAGATTTGAATTGTAAAAGTGCATTTATTCCCTGTTTTTAAGTCAATGATGTAGAAATTGTTTTCAAATAGAGAATTCTTGAGGTCTATTTACAGTCTAAGTTCTCAAGGTAGAGTTGATATTATCTAATATAGATTATGTATTTAAATTCTAAATATAATAAGACTATAAGTTTTTCCTGTGTTTTTTTTTTTACCATATTAGAAGTTTAAGAAAATAGATTCGTGACTCCCTAAAGCAAAATTTTCAGAAAAATTTATGGAAATGTATGAAAGGGAAATGCAGCATAGGTAATATGGTTTATGTATATTCTTTGTTTATTCAGTCTTATTTGGGGTGGGAACACCCACTGATGTTAAGAGCTTACTCTTGGCTCTACAGTCTACAGTCAGGGGAAACATATGGCAAGCAGTAGAACAAACCCAGGTCAGCCCTGTGCAAGGCAAAGGTCCTATATATGAGTTGTATTATCACTTTAACCCTTTGTCTATTTAATCTTATAAATAGTCTCTGTTATAATTAGTCTCTGTCAATGGGGAAAATCTTGCAATCTCTCATTTTAACTTGCAGTAAGTATCAGGAACATATATTGGAAAATATACAAAAGTTATCTTTTTTTGCTATTGTAAATCTAGTTAAATTGTTTACTAAATTCCTTAAATTCTATGAACTTCAGGTTTAGTATTTGAAAATGACATCAATCTGTGTCATGAAACAGGGCATATATGTGCCTTGTAAGTGAATGCCAAGAATTGTGATAGAGCATTATGCAACAGAACTTTCTTAGACGAGTCTTATTATAGACAAGATAAAGCTCTCTATGTTTCTGTAAGTTCTGAATGTGATGAACCTTTCCACCCCCATTGCCTGATCAGACAATATCTTTAGTAGTTGATAACTTTTACAGAGACTTCAAAAACCAAGCAATTGCTTCATTCTGACTGGAAATAGATTTCTAGATCCTGAGACTTCTCAGACCAAAGCATTTAAAAATTAGTCTATTTTACTTGAGTTACTGAATTTGGGCCATTTGAATCTATATGTGCATAATTCCATCTCATGCTTTTTAACCGCTCTTGAAAAACTTTAAATCTCAGGAACCAGAGTGATTGATAATAAAGTGAGTAGGGCTTTTTGCCTTGCACACAGCCCATCCAAATTGGATCTCAGAATCCCATATACCCTGCTACCCCCCGAGCCTACCAGAAGTAATTTCTGAGCACAGAGCCAGGAATAATCCCTGAGCACCACTGGCTGTGGTCTAAAACCAAACCAAACCAAACCAAAACAAAAAAGAAAAGCTCTAAGTCTCACCACAAGTAATGCATCTTAAACCAGGCAGGAATGTACAAAGAGAGAAATGTATTTCTGTAAACACTAACAAAATTATTTATAATTATGCACATATAGAACCAAGGGCTATTTTCCACTTTCTAAATATGGTTTTTCTAAATTCTTCAAACAATTTCAAATGCATTTGATTACTTCCTGGGTTTAGCTCCCAGGGAGCTACAACAAACTGATCCATACAGAAGGGCCTTACGTATAGGAAAATCTTTGTTTTAGCTAAAACCTTTCTCCACTTTAAGTCATGACTTTGACATTCATAAATCAGACACTAGTCTTGGGCATGCAGTGAAGTTGGGGAAGAAATACTTTTTGAGCTACTATAAACAAGAGCATATTTGTCCTTTACTGAATTTTGATCATTCAAAGTTACATATGATAAGTATAACACACAGGGATTTACGGGATAATGGCCAATTTAATCTTTACATGAAGAGGGAAGAAAACCATGGATCATATGTGTCCTGCATATGCAGAACATTGTGTCTTTCAGGCGTGACGGGATTAGTATATCAATAGACTCAAGGTCATGTAAGTGGTAGCTAGCTGAAGAGTTTGTCCATTAAAATGCCAGTTGTAAAAGGAAATAAAATGCCACTTGAAAAATTGGCAAATGGGCTAAAGAGAAGTGTTCAAAGGTAGTGAGAAGCGTACATAATACCTTTGGGAATCATTGTGGAAGAATGTTATCCTCCTATATCACTTTAAACTGAATCTCCATTTCTTATGCTCTGTGTATTTCAATAGTGCCTGCAATTAACTAAGTCCATGTTTCATATCAAACACTACCATAGGCACATTATAGATCATTTAAAGCTATCACAAAAAATGGAAATAAATGGCTTGTCTTAAAATTTAAAAATACCATTTTTATCTTCTTTGAAAATATATTCATTTATATTTTTAAATCAGAAGAATGCCACTAAGATTATAAAGGCTTGTCAAAATTAACTCAAAGCACTTCATTATTTCTTTACTTGTTTGACAAATATTTATTGACTATAACTCCCTGGCAGGCATTGTGAAGTAATAAAATGAGTATTGAAATTAGTGAACTAAATCAAGTCCTGCCCTCATAAGGTTTATATTCTATAACTATTATACATTTAATTTGCAAAGAATTTCATAGTATTATACAAAAAATTCTGATTGCTTTTTGTATTTTTAGAAGTCTGTGTTTACTTATTTTGTTACTTTTTCCATGGCATATTAATATTTAAGAGATATATGCCATTTAATTCAATTACTCAGAGGGTATAAAACCATAGAAATATAGAGCTATGATGACTTTTATAAGCCTTTTTTTGAATTCCATTGTTTCCCCCCCAAAGCCAGGAAAGAAGCATTTAAATTACATTTTTAAATGCATGAGTTCAAAGCCAGGTAAATTGTTGGCTTAGATTTATATGTTCTTCTATGTCTATACATTTTAAATAAATGCCATGTCTTAATTTCATTAACTCTTCCTGGAATAACAAGTTTATTGCTTTTGGCTAAAGTATAGAGTAAAGCTGACAAAATAAACACAATGTTCATAAGGTATAACCATGACAGGATAATAAATTTTTCCCAAATAAAAGGGAAATAATTTTAAGGTTCACTTCCTATAAATCCTATAATTTTACATACCTTTCTTGTAGCTTCTCTGAAATTAAACTGTAAGCATATTCCTATAAATAATTTTCCTGTTTTTAATTTATATGAAAACAACTAATATTGTTTATTTTTTCATGTTTTCTTGTCAGTTGCTTTTTTCTCGTTTTCAATATTTTCATTGCAGCATAGAGAAATACTATTGATTTTATTAAACTTTATATTCTGAAAATGTGATATGCCTCTGTGTTGAAGTAACATTTTAGTAAATTCTTCAGGGTTTTCTACATAAACAATTAGGCTGCCTCCAAATAAACAAAGATTTATTTCCCCCAAGTTGAGTTTATTTATAAACCTTTTTATTTATTCTGTATTCTTTTTGATAAAATCTCCAATAGATAAATAAATGTAATGTATAAGAATACATATACTTTCTTCCAAACACTAGAGGAATTCACTTTCTTTTGTAATTAAGTAGCATGATACTGTCCTTTCATGCTTTGTTATACATTTTGTCTTAGTTTACTTGCCTTTTACCAAGCACAATGAACTTATACTTTTTTTTCTATTTATGAGTTGATGGCAAATTTATCATAAAGAGAAATTTATATATTTAAATATTTATCTGTACTCATTTAAATGATTATATGCTTTACATTAAACAAATGTATTATTTCTTCATTGTTTTTCATTATGTTCATGAAAATGTGAATGTTATTCCAAATTTTCATACCTGGAGGAAAGCCTTTTGTATTATAATGGCTGGATTAGCTTGCTAAAATATTGTCTTAAAAATGATGGTGCTCAGTGTTCCATAAGTGGTTCTGCGGACAAAATCCACATCAATTGAACTGATAACCTCAGTTTCTCACCCAATCCCCAACCATTTCCCATTAGTAAGCACAAAATAATTTACTTTATATTGCTTGTTAAAACAAAACGGCATATGGATTTATAAAAAATAGTTTAGTAAAAGAAAATTTGTGAAAATTGTTCTATCTCACAATGATGTTACTAAAGTCATTGTCTTGGGATTTGCTGAGTTCTGATAGGTGCAGGTTGAGCCATCTGAGTTCGTTGTTTTCACTTGTTGAACTTAGTGGGCTCCTATGAAACATTCACATCAAACTTGCTGTGCTTATATTAGGCTATCAATACTGTGACATTTGAAGATAACACTTGTCTGCATATGTGACTGCATACTTGGCCTTTCTTCAAAACTGGTTGTTGAGATGTGGGGCTGTTTGGCTGCTGTGTATCAAGGCCAGGTAGGAATTGGTCCATCGTCATTCTGAGAAGGTCCTAGAGTACTCAATCTGGAAACTCCTGGGAATTCTTTTTCACTCATAGTTCTGTATTTCCACTTATTTTTTTAAAATTATATACCATCAGAAACAAACACTTTTTATTTGGAAACAGTTCTCATAAGGTCATCATCACTGCTATTCAAAAATTACTTTTATTATCCAGTAAGAAAGTGACAACCTCTAGGAGTTAGGACAACCTGGTGGGCTTAATCTTTGATGGATTCAAGTATCTATAACCACGGTTAAGGAATAGATACCAAAAGATTTATATGACTATGAAATCAAATAGATCTGATGCCATGAAAAATTTCAAGTGAAGTGATCAAAATGAACTGTCAATTATGTATTTATTATCTGTCAGAGCACAAATGGATACTAACAAATATACTCTCCTACTTTTTGTCAAATTTATTGTTCTTTTTGGATCACTGCGTTTTCAACCTAATTTCTGATTCATGATACAATTATAAATCTAGATTACTTATTCAAATCCAGTGAGTTCTTTAAAAATCTGTTAAAAGATTCTGTTAAAAAAATGTCACATTGACTATAGAAATACATAACCAGGAACATTAAGCTACGTAGTTTAATATAGTAACATTTAGTATGTACATCTTCATTTGCAAGGAGAAATAATGACCTATTTCAATCCTTATATTGAGTGGTTGTGTCCCAATTTAAGCAACTGTAACATCACAGATGTTTCTTTCTCTAACTTATATAAAGTGACTATTTTCTCATAACACTTTACCATGGAACTGATAAAGCTAGTTTATATAATTTTTATTCTCAGGCTCATAATATGACATTGGTAATCCTTGTAAACAAGAGTGAAGGTTGTAAAGTTAATGTCAATCAGATTATCAAATGGGTTATTTGTCATAACCCATTCATTACTATCTGAAGGGGAGAACTTTATCAGGTGGCTAAGCACAAACATAAAATGAAAAACTATAAATTATTTTTGTGCTCCATTTGTATTTTTACAACAGGATTAAATCCCTATAATTTAGAGTTAGGGCTTATGTAATATGTCTGCTAGTTTTTTATGTACAAATTTTATCTACTATTATAATTGAGGTCAAATGTTTCATTAATTTTTTGAAAAATATAAATAAAATATGGCAATTAGATTATTAATTATAATTATGCCCGTTAAAATAATCTCACACATACCTGGAATTGGAGAAATAGTACAGCAGGTATG
The DNA here is from genome assembly GCF_024139225.1 of Suncus etruscus. NCBI lineage: Eukaryota > Metazoa > Chordata > Mammalia > Eulipotyphla > Soricidae > Suncus > Suncus etruscus. Next base: position 87,263,004 of record NC_064868.1, on the reverse strand, counting down.
GCTCTTGCCTTGCAAACAGCTGTCTTGCATTTGATCCTTTGCAATCCAAGCATGACCAGCAGTAATTCAAGAGTACAGAGCCTAGAGCATTGAGCATTGCCAGATATAACAATAACAAAAAAAAGCCCCAAAAAATCACCTCACACATCTAATGATACATTAGTTATTATGTAAAAGATAGGTTGTAAGACACTGCCAAGTTTGTATATATCTGATTTACATACACACTGCAATCCAGAAGTGCAGTCACCTTTTTTGATGGGGGAAGGAAGCACATCTGACTGTACTCAGGACCTGTTCTAGGCTCTGTGTGCAGGGATACCCTGATGAGGATTTTTGGGCACTAGGATTGAACCTGGGTCAGCTTTTTGCAAAGTAAATACCCTCCCACAATGTTATTATTACCCTGGCCCTTCATACATGTATTCACAAAATGAAGCACACAGATACACACACACAAAAAAACTACCATATACGTGAAATATACCTTCACTTCCTCATTTTCTTTTTCTTTTTTTTATATTTCAATTGGGATTTTAGGTATGCATGCAAAATTAAGGTACCCATCTTCAGATTTTAAAGTGATAAAGGCATGAGGAACTTGATTTATAAAATGGGTTTTCTTTTCATGGCATTTAGCAAATGAAAATTAGCACCCCTTTTGCAATTGCAGTCACTAATTTGCAATTTACTAAATAATTAGTACATTTTGACAACAGGTGATTTGTAATTCAATGAGAATTCATGAGATCCCTGAGTTAGCTGAAGTCAGCGAATTTCATTTTTTCCCTGAAATTGTTCTATAAAATGTGATTTGAAAAAGCTATATTGACAGATTTGTAGATTAATTCTGCTTTTGTGGTTTCTGTACTGGAGTTTGCAATGCCTTCATTATGGAATCATTATGATGAGATCTCAATGAGAAACATTCATTTGATCTTCAGGGACCAATCAAGGCATGATCTCTAATTGAATAATTTCAATGATAGTCTTCAAATGTACTTGCACAATTACCATTGATATAGCACAGACTTCAAAGGATACATTCCTGTTTCTCATCATATAATTTAACACAAAATGAAAGCAGAGTCAATTGGTACATGAGCTAAAGGAGTTTCAAGGATATTTGACTCAGAACAAGAACCAAAATAACAAGCCAGGAACAAGCCAGAATGCAAGACTCAAACCTTAAGGGGTCCAGACTACCAGAATCATTCAGCAGTGCTCAGTGGCATCCGGGACTTTACCTGCTGGTGTTCTGGAAATGGGGTCTTGTGGGGATAGGTAGTGGTGCACACTGCACCAAGGTTCAGAACACACAAAGCATATGTCATAACCCCTTTTTAGGTGGGAAGAAGGGTGTTTGGGGTTATCTCTGGTGATACTCAGAGCTAACTCCTGGCTTTGTGCTCAAAGATCATAGCTGGTGGTGTTCAGGGAACCATATGGGAATATCAGGGATCTAATGAAAATTGGCCACATGCAAAGCAAGCAACTAGATTTCTGTGTTCTAGCTATGTCTCACCCTTATATTACCTCCCTGGCCAAGAAGAACATCAATATTTTTTAGGTTTATTAATTGAGGTGCTCTCTTATTTCTTATTTCCTTTTAGATTGATTTTAGCAGCTTTCTGGCTTTGCTTTAATAATTAGGGATTTGTAATAATTAGGTTTATGGATGATTTTTTTTGGTTGTTGAGACACATCCAACAGTGGTCACGAGGGACTCTGTTCTTGGTGCTCAGGGATGGTGATCCTGTGGGAACAAGTTGCATTTTGTTTTATTACAATTAATAAAGTACATTATATATGCAAATATAATTGTATTTATAATATTAATGTTATAATATTAGATATCTTCAAATGCATTATATTACTTAATGATTGATTATATTTTATTTCTATATAATTACATTAATTCTTATATAAATTTTAGAATAACTTGGTAAATTTCTACACGGAATAGCCAGCAAGTTTGACTCACTTCTTTATATATTACGTTGAGAGAAACTGGTATTTAAGATCTTCAGATCTTAAGTCAGAATATAAAATTTCACTTTGTAAAATTGAATTTTCATTTTGGCATAATTTTGGACATAATTTTGAAATTAGGGAGAATTCATATATATTTCTCATACAATTCAAAGGTTTTTTTAATATTATCAGTTACTGTGACATATGATTTCAAATTAAAAATTCAACATTATTAGGTATACTGTCATTAACCAAACTCTAGAATATGTATCCACCATTAGTTTTTTTCCATTGAAGTCATTGTCCTGTTTCAAGATTCAAACCAGTATATTACATTGTACTCAATCTTCGTACCTCTTGTCTTTTTCGGCCTGTGATAATTTATTGGATTTTCCTGTTTGTATGTATTTTGATATTTTAAGTATATTAAAGTATGTCCAATAAGCTTACTTTCCTCTAATATCAATTGGTTTAACTTTTTTCTTCAACAGTAGACTAAGTTGTTTTAGACAAAAATATCCCAGAGGTAAAAATACTGACCTTCACATCACACCACTTCAGGAGGTCTGTCAGTAAAGATGTCAGCCTTAACACTTGAGTGATTGTGTTTGTCACATAGCTCCACTGAAAATTGATATATTTTCACTTCCCAAATTATTTGAAAGTTGGTTACTAAGTAAAGCTCACAGTCAAGGATCGGGGGGGGGGAGGGAAACAGGGGTTAAATGGGTGTGTCATAAAAGTGTCTTACAAGACATATATTGTATTCCCTCAAGATCCATAAGGATTGATTCTAGTTACCTATCTATTCATAGGCATGCATGATAAATGGATAAAATGGGACTGTAATTGCTAATAATTAATGATCATTCTCCTGAATATTATAAATCAACTCTACATTACTTGTACTACTTAAAACAATGTACCTTATTTATAGATAATTGTTATATTGTATTATTTAAGGAATGATGACAAAGGAAAACTCTAGACATACATCTTCAGGATACATGTAATCATGATGAGCTTAATTGCATCGAATATATTTTCTGTCCATGATTGAATGAATCTGCAGATGTAGAACCTACAGATATAGAGAGCTAATTGTACTTGGAATTTGGGATTCAAAATATTTTCAAAAGAATGAGCATGTTAACAGCACATGTTGGAAAAGAGACCTCCATATCAGAGATAGAAACTATTTGGGATGCTAATAGGTGTAAAGAGTTGAAAAGGGGCTGAATCGATAGCACAGAGGTAGGGCATTTGCCTTACATGTGACCAGCCTGTAAAAAATGCTGATTCCATTCTTGGCATCCCATATGGTTCCCGGAGTCTGCCCAGGGGCGACTTCTGAATGCAGAGCCAAGAGTAACTCCTGAGCGCTACTGGGTGTGACCCAACCCCCCCCCCAAAAAAAGAGTTGAATACATTCTAAGTCAGAGAAGGAGAAAAAGGGAAGGGGGGTTTATTCTCAGATTTTCTCGGGTTTAAAATCCATGCATCAACCATGTTTTCAGAGCTCAGAAGTTATGAGTCTTTGGTTCATAATAACCTTCTTAGAGAGCAAATATTTTGGACACAGAGAGTTAGGATATATTTATTAAAGAAGGAACCATTCTATCATTTTCTGAAATGGGAATTTGGCCTTTTCTTTTGTTTTGTGGTCACACCTATATTTGCTCAGGGCTTGATCCTGGCTCTGTGCTCAGGAAACTTTCCTGGTGGGCTCAGGGGACCATATGGGATGCTAGGGATAGAACTGGGGCCAGCTGATTGCAAGACAAGTGTTTTATTCACTATACTATTACTCTGATCCTGGTTCGGTTATATTTTTAAAAAGATGTTTCCTTTTGGGGGTCCAAGAGTTGATACAGGTTTAAGGAACACAGTTGCATACTCCTCACCCTGATTCTGGTGCAAGCCATAGTAGTTCATTGTTTTCCTGATACCATAGGGGGCCCTAGGGACTCCTAGGTACCCCTGCATGGTCTTGGTAGTCCCCAGCACCAGCTGTTGATATGAGGACAGTATCTTTGGCCCCTTGAATTGAAATGTCCAGTTTGGTTGGCCAAGAATTTTCAACAGTGACCTCCACCTATTAGAGCACTGCTTTAAGGGCCCTCTAAGATTATATAATATATAACTAAGATTATAATATGTATAACTTATTATATATCATATATAATCTTATTTATATAATCTTAGATTATATATTTTATATATAGTAACTTTAGGGGGTTGTTTCTGGGCCAAAACAGACAGAGGTGCTCAGGGCTTCCTTCCTTGGGTAATGAACCCAAATCAATTGCATGCTAAGTAAAATGTCTACCCACAGTCTTATTGCTCTAGCCTTACTTTTTTTTGTTTTTGTGCTACAATTGGTGGTGTCCAGGAGTTACTTTTGGATCTGTTTAGGAATCACTCCTGGCAAGTACAGTGGACTATATGGGATGTCGGATTGGGGGGGGATTGAGCTACTGTAGGCTGCATGCAAGGCAGACACCCTCCCTGCTGTGCAGTTGCTCTGCCCCCCTCCTCTGCTCTTATACTTCTGTGTTTACCTATTTATAGGATATGTGAAACATGTGCTGTCTGCTTTCAGCCTGTACATGAAATGCATTTTCCTCTGCATGTCTCATCATCTTACTTGATACTGAACACACTAGATCAGTAATAAGAGTCCAGAGTGATCCAGAATACAGATCTCACTTCTCAGGGATTGTTTTGCTGCCCCTCCCCACCCCACTCATTTGTTTAGAGACTTGACAATACTCTTTCATTGCAGCCTTGTGTGCTTTGTTCAGTACAGTGTTTGGCATGCCCAGTTATTGAGAAGGCAACTGCTTTCTTACGAGCCTCCTCAATAATTTCTTTCCCTCCTCTGCCAAGCTGTCTGACTCTCTGTGGGCTGTGCCCAGCACTCAAATTTCATCCTTCCAGGCAGATTGTTATATAGTTTTCAAAGTGCTTCAGGCAAAAATTGCTCCAGAGTTTGATCTAAATAATTCAAGCTCTTTTGCACAGGTTGGTTGGAGGCATGTCATTGAAGCTTGCCCGCATGGCATGCTGGTTTTGATTTAGCTGCCTCTTCCCCTCAGAGTCTTTGATAAAGGAACTAAAGAGTTTCTAGTATTGTTCTTCAAGTGTCACTGCCCATTTGTATTTATTTACTAACCATTAATATCTGCATTTTTGTGGAAAATCTGGTTAGATTTGACACATGAAACACTTGTTTCCTTAGCCTTGGGGGAGCCTTCATTTCTTTGTTTTAAGCCTATGTCTCACACTGAGAAACATATTTGAATTATTAATCGGGATCCAGTACTATAGGCAGTGGCCTGCTTCCTGCCAAGTGACAATTTCCCTAAAAAACAAGTGACTTGTTTCATTAAGTGCATTATTATTTATCAGTGACCAGAATGCCTCTTCTTCTCAGTTTGGGGTCTGTGGAATCTATATCCAGTGGTTGAGATAGAAGAAGTTAGAAATGCAGCTGGAATACAGGCTTCACTTCACAATCACATAACAAATGTTTTAATAGTGTCCCTGAGGAATTTTGACCCTCTGAAACATTAAGATATGATTGATTGTGTGGCATGGAAGAGAATTATTGGAGGACTAAGAACTTCCCTAAGTCCCTGTATGTAACCTTCAAATGTGAGTAAGAGGGAGCAAAAACACTTGAGTACAGACTATTATCACCATCTTTCTGAAAACATCAGCCTCTTGAGCCACATAGGTGGTACCAGGGTAAGATGCTTGCCTTTCTGGCAGCCAACCCAAGATTACTTCTCAGTATCATATGTGTTTTCCCCAAATATTACCTACCAGGAATAATAGTAATCCCTGAGCACAGAGCCTGGAGTAAGCCATGAGCATTGCTGAATGTAGCCCCAAAACCCAAAAGCAAAATATATTAAAAATAAAAATTCAGTTTTAGTTTACCATATTGTTGTCCCTGTTATGGTATTCCCAATGCAGTTTTTCAGGCAAATTCAAGCCCCTTATATTATATATCAGAATGTAAAAATGTAATTGAATATTCTAACCCACCTTGTTCTGGAAAAAAGACTACTAAAACCTAACCAGCTCAAGAACACAGGCTCAAGAACCAGGCACAAGAACCAGGCTCAAGAACCAGGCTCAAGAACCAGGCATATTTTAAATGTTGTAGATTATTCCAAAGAAGTGAAATAGGTTTTGTGTAATTTTGGGTATTAGGGGGAAGGAAATTTATGTTCTCATTCCTACCACATATGGTCTGTTTTCTTGTTCTTTCTATTTGGAACTGTGTGTGCACTCCTTGAGTATTAGATTTGTCAGGAGACCAATTACAGGCTCTCCTCAGGTCAGAGAATCATAGGTTGGTCATAGAGTATGTTTCCTGCTTAATTTTTGGGTCAGGGGATATAAAATATCTGCTAATGCATTATGTATAGAATAATAGAAAAAAGGCATAGAATATGGCATGCAAAATATTTATACTAAGAGCCTTAAAACCTACTGTAAAAATTGAGGGGAAGCCACACCGGATGATACTGAGGGCTCTGTACTCAGGGATCACACTTCGAGGGCTCAAGGGATCATATCAGGTGTCAGAGATCAAACTCAGATTGTCCATGTGCAAGACAAGCACCCTACGTGCTGTACTATGAATTCACCTCCAAGCCTAACAGTGAAATTGAAGAATTATTCCTTTAGAATCCTCCCATACAAAGCATCATCACAAGAGTAGACATTTTGCCACTGGAGGAGGAGGAGGGAGGACTGAGGAAAGAGAGTGAAGTGGGTGATCTAGAGGTTTTCTGTACAGATTCCTTATTATTCACAGCTTCAAGTTGCAAGATGATGTTTCAGGTATATGAGTGTTTAGGTAATATGGTCCGCTCTTCCTATACTGTGTGTGGTACTCTACTGCAAAGAGTGACGATCTCGTAGAAATAAATGTGATTGACACCTCTGCAGATTAGTAACACATCACACATGCACCATATGTCAAAGCACTGTGTGTGTATCAATTTCCCTTCTAGCATATGTAATTGCCTCTTTTATACCCTCCATCCGGTATTAGACCACTATCTAAAATTCTTTTAGATAAATGTCCTTTCTAAGGCAAGACCTTAGGAACCCCAGGTCCTGAAAACTCTTTGAGTTCTTTAGAGATTCATCCATTTTTTAAAAGTTACTAGGTTGAAATGGAACAAGCAACCATTGAGCTATCGTGGGATTCATTTGGTCTCACCAGGTTCTTTCTTTTTCAGATCCCAGTCTCTACATGAATGGAAAAATTTGTTAAACTGTTCTTACCTACTACTTCTTTTTGCATTTTAAGGCCTTCATCATCTCCTTATCTTTTTGAAGCTCAGAATCTTTAACTCAAATGCATAGGTCATTCTTCATGTGCTTTCTTCATAGAAAGATGTTTATTTTTTGGAAATAATATCTGAATCCTATGTTAGGGTTTATGCATCAGATTGAAAATTTTGGACTGTTTTGATTTTGTTTCTCTTTTTTGGAAAAATTGTTCATCTTTAGGTTTTTATACATTTCCTACCAATTTGCACTGATATGAAATGTATATATATATGCACTTATATTTATATGTATATAAAGATGTATATATTTATGCATATAAATATATTTTATATATATGAAAAAGGAGAAAAAAGAAAATACAGATTTAATAGTCACTAGTATGCTTCTTTTTAGTTACCAGTAAGAGGCAAAAGAAATGTTTTCTTTTGAGTTGCTAGCAGTTATGACTAAGTCTAGTCCATATATTTGCATACAAATATACATGTGAAAAGAAGGAAGATTGACTGGAGATATGAGTAAAGATTCCCTTTACCTGTATAAATATGTAGGCGTGTTAACAGCATTTTCTGCTTCTGCAAGTATGGAGATTGGAAGTCAGCCCGTCATCTTTGTGATGAGTAAAAAACGCAACAGACTGGAAATCCAACTATTTATATTGGATTACTAACAGATGGGAGGACACTGAGGAAATGCTGGCCCCAAGGTTAGAGGAACAGTCCGAAACCAGTGTGGGAAGCAACCTGAGTGGGCAGCCCGAACTGAAATCAATGAGTTACTGGATTTCAGTGATACTCAGGGATGTGACTCAAGAAGTAGAGTTTGTGCCTTGCCTGTCATGTTGTCAGGTCAAGCCCTGAAATTTGTGTGGCTCCCTGTGGTTTAATCCCCAGTAATTTTCCCAGCATCCTGTAACTCCCACTTCTAACACTCACAGCTGGGGGTGCCCCTATCTGATCATCTCCCCAGTACAACCACAATGAAAATAGAGAAATAATTTAGTAAATAAATAATCCGGAATGATCTATGCCTTCAGGATTTAAAATTTTATAAAACTTGCCCTTATGAAATCGATCAAATCCCCTTGACTTCCCTGCTTCTCTGTGAATGCAGCCACTCGGAGTGCTCTGTCCACCACCAAGACTCAATCTCAGGAAAAATTAGGTTAATCTAATCTGGAGGTAGATTTAATCAGGGAACTGGGGCAAGGAAATCTCTCTCTGAATTCTAGCTGGCAAGGGTCTTTCCTGGGAGGAAGAAGAGAAATAACCAAGTCCAGTGCACTCTGACCATTGTGCACGAACCAAGACAGAGTAAACTGAGGCACACTTGTGAAGTCCACAATACTAAGGTTTGCTTTGAACATGAACCCCGGTCTTGGGATTCTAGAACACTTCCTCTCCTTGCCCCAACTTTACTAAAAAACTGATCGACAGCAATTTCTTTTCCTTGCTGCATCCTATCCAGCTATATGTGTCTAAAGACAATTTTCCTTTTACTTGTATAAATAGCTGAGAGTGGATTTTGCAGGATTTATGGCAAGAGAGGTTTATATTTAAAATAAATAGGGAAAATCCTCTTTGGACAGACTGCTTTAGCATTTTGTGTTTCATAAAAATGGATTTCGACTTCCAGTTATATTCGCTCCAGCATCTGGCAACAGCAATTTTGACTTTTTTTCCTAGATCATTCTAATAGGTGGGTATATTTTTGTCTTTGGCTTTAAGTTGTATCCTTATATTCATTCTAAATGTTGGCTATCTCTTAATGTATGTACTGCATTTCATACTGCATGTTGTGTTGCATTTGTTTTACAGTTAACTATGCTGGTAGATTGGTATAATACTCTGATGTCTCATACCAATCAGATTGTCACCTCCACCCAGACCATTCAGCAGAGTTGGGTCACAGAGAATGAGACAAACAACATATAAGAAGAAAAACAGATAAGGGCCATTTGCTCTGCTCAGAGGGGGACTCCCAACTGAGGAGCCACTGTTGACAGAGACATTAAGGACAGTTAGCAAGCACACCCGCATTCAATTGGGGAGCTGTAAAGCAGAGGCTGGATTTTACAGAGTGATCAGATTTCCCCCTTAAAATAGAGAGTCCTGTCACTTTCTTATCCTACACTTTGCTCCCTGTTGCCTTCTCATCTAAAAGACTTGAAATAGTCTCATTCTGTGCTTGCCTGTGGAACCTTTGAAGTCTGTCATGGCAGTTATTATTCATTTATTTTTTTCCTGCTGTTCTTTGTTTTCTCCAGGTGCACTTTGCAACTCCTTTTCATTCTAAGATGGAATGTTTTACCTTGGGCATATCCTGTCCTTAAGGTTTCAGTTACAACAAATCCCCGTACTCTGATCCTACAAGTAAATAACTTGAACAACTTGTAAACTGTGATGCCTGCTATTTTTTTTAAGGTTTTAGGTCCATAGAGATAGTATGGGTTAAGGTACCTTCTTTCTTGCCTTTAAAGCTTCTTTTGTGTATGAATCTGTCAGCATTCCACCTTTTATGAGATTCTCCTTTGTTTTCTTTATTGACATTTTTCTTTGTATCCAGTGGTATTATCTATCTCTGCTCAGGTTTACATAGCCTTTCCTCTACACATTGAGATCTTTTTATTAGAGAACTATTGAATGTAATAATTTAGGTTACTGCAGTTTTAAAATACAGATTGCACTACTTTGAAAAATAAAGTATTTTCTACTGATTTATTGGTAAATATATGATTTAAGTATTTCTCAACCTAGGGGCCAAATGGTCCCTTATAGAACCCAATTTCTTCTTAGGGGCTACAGGTAAAAATCACATAAATAGCAGCCACACCACAAATTAAGAGGTTCAACTGATACAGCAGAGATGACAGGAAAGAAACCAGATAAGGAAAGAGGGTCTGGTGAGGCTAAGTTTGTGAAACAGTTCTTTAGATTCAAAATTATTATCATAACATCCATTACTTCCCAAATACAGATTTGATTTTTTTGAAAATATTTTCTAATTCTTCTTTATAAGTCTGTATGTTAATATAGCTTTTGCGCTTACTCCTGAGCTATTTCTGTCCTCTGGCCTATCAAAGGGATACATTATCTTTGCTTCATATCTCCTAATTTCCTGTAAATGACATCCTATACTAGGGATATTGATCCTCTCATTCCAAGGTCCATGCCCTTGTGGGCTGAATTTTTCAGTTTATTGAACTGACAGGTATTTTAGTGAAGTCTCTGACACATTTCTCTGTACCCCTGAAAACACAGCTTGGTCTAGGTATACAACCATTCTGTGTTGTTAATAGTTTTAGTAGAAGATTCCTTTTCTTTCTCTGACCTCTCTGCCGAGATGTCTACTTTTGCCTATCTACAGATTATACCCAACTATTAAATCTCTGAGCCCAAGGATGATTTTTCCTAGTTATCAAAAATATTCTTTTTTTATTATTCCTATAGAATAATTTTTTATAATTATCTTTATTTAAACACCGTGATTACAAACATGATTATAGTTGTATGGTTACAGGCATGTAAAGAACACCCCCCTACACCAGTGCAGCATTCCCACCACCAATTTCCCAGATCTCCCTCCCCACCCCCCCACACCTGTACTCGAGACAGGCTTTCTACTTCCCTCATTCATTCACATTGTTATGATAGTTTTCAGTGTAGTCATCTCTCCAACTGCACTCATCACTCTATGTGATGAGCTTCATGTCATGAGGTGCACCTACCAGCCCTCATCTCTCTTGTCTCTGAGATACTGTTAAAAATGTCTTTCATTTTTCTTAAAGCCCATAGATGAGTGAAACCATTCTGCGTCTTTCTCTCTCTCCCTCTGACTTACTTCACTCAGCATAATAGATTCCATGTACATCCATGTATAGGAAAATTTCATGACTTCTTCTCTCCTGACGGCTGCATAGTATTCCATTGTGTATATGTACCACAGTTTCTTTAGCCACTCATCTGTTGAAGGGCATCTTGGTTGTTTCCAGAGTCTGGCTATTGTAAATAGCGCTGCAATGAATATAGGAGTAAGGAAGGGATTTTTGTATTGTATTTTTGTGTTCCTCGGGTATATTCCTAGGAGTGGTATAGCTGGATCGTATGGGAGCTCAATTTCCAGTTTGTGGAGGAATCTCCATATCGCTTTCCATAAAGGTTGTACTAGACAGCATTCACACAAGCAGTGAAAAAGAGTTCTTTTCTCTCCACATCCCCGCCAGCACTGCTTGTTTTCCTTTTTTCAAAAATATTCTTACCAAAATTCCATTAGAATTGAATTAAAGTAAGTGGAGCTTCTTTGAACAGTTATTTTTATAAGAACTTTTGAATTAATTCTGTTATAAGGAAAGCTCTTACTAATTACTGGTACTCTCTGTGGTAGACAAGCTGGTCTATAGTTACCCAAGGCTCATAGTTTTTAGGTCACACCCAGCAGCACTCAGCGCTTTCTCCTGGCTCTGTGCTCAGAAATTAATCACTCCTGGCAGGCTCGGGGAACTATATGGGATGCCGGGATTCGAACCACTGTCCTTCTGCATGAAAGTCAAATGCCCTGCCTCCATGCTATCTCTCCGGCCCCCACCCAAGTATATATTACAACATGCACTATTTTCTGGAGTGCCCTTATACTCAAATATATAGAATTTTCCTATACTCGATGACAGTAGATTTGGTATTTATAACATATAAATGTATTTTTATATAGCATATATTATATATAACGTATTATATATAAGTATATAACATATTTTAGATAAAGAAAGCTCACATTTCCTCTGTTATTTAGATTTAACTCTCACACTGGAAAAATTCTCTGGAGCTTGAAGTAGCAGCAGTGACCTGCCACAATTATTCTGGTGCAGGTGCTATTCATGATAGATGGGGAACTTCTCAACTTGCCACTTGATGGGTGGAAACATATCCTGATAATCACTCTGTGCCAAGGGATATGGAGCAGCATGCAGTGTTCTTAGCCTACTGCAAATAGTCCAGCCAGGTAGAAGACTGAGGACACAATAGACCTTTGACCTCTCTCAGATGTACAACTAATATAGCTTTAGCCAAACAAAGCTGAGAGTAGGGCAGAAGAGAAAGGCCTGAAACTTGCTCCTTCCTTGAAGAGATGACAATCCTTCACCAGGCAATAAAGAGAGAGGGAGGCCATAGAAAATGCCAAAGTCACCTTGTCCTCTCAGTTCCAGGAAACTGACTTCCAATTATTATGTTTGTTCTGTTTGTCATTGGTGTCTCATTCTAGTACGTTCAGGAAATGAGGTCACCTTATTGGAGTTGTCCAGAATGAAATGCACCAAAAGAATGCTCTTGGAGAAGATTCAAAAATAACATGAGCTGTGAGCAATAAAAGTATACCCATAGTGCTCAGAAAGTTTTCTATCTTGCACTTAGTTTTTAGTGAACAAAATAGTTTGGTTGGCTAAAAGCATAATTTTACTTTCCTAACCTGCCAACCATCATTCATTCTTCATCATTTTTCCCTTTACTTCTAAGACCTTGTTTACTTTTCTTCTCTATTTTTTGGTTCAAAATAAGGGAAGGGTCCAGGATCTTTGTGTGTCAAGCACGCTTGATAATAGATAGTGTATTTTCTGATTTGGATTATGGAAATACCACTTAATACTTAATGCTTTAAGATATAACAAGAAGAAACAGGGGATGGCTTCTTAGGACATTTATCCCATGAACATGAAATCCTATCATGACATTTAATGGTTCTTTTTTTGAAAACTGCCATGAGAAAAATCCCTCTTTGTGGAATTTGTGAATTAATAGCACTTAAGGAAGGATTCAGGAGCCGTCAGGAGAGATGAAGTCATGAAATTTTCCAATACATGGATGGACATGGAAACTATTATGCTGATTGAAATAAGTCAGAGGGAAGTAGATAGATGCAGAGTAGTCTTGCTCACATCTCTGGGTTTTAAGAAAAAAAAAAGACATTGTAATAATGCCCAGAGACAATAGAGATGAGGGCTGGAAGGACTGGCTCACATTGTGAAGCTCACCACAAAGAATGGTGAGTGCAGTTGAAGAAATACCTACACCACAAATATCATGACAATGTTAATGAGTGAGAGAAGTAAAATGCCTGTCTTGAATACAGGCAGGGGTGTGAAGGAGGGATGAGATGTGGGACATTGATGGTGGGAATGTTGTACTGGTGAAGGGAAGTGCTCTTCTTATGACTGAAACCCAACTATAATCATGTTTGTAATCATGGTGCTTAAATAAAGATATTAAAAAATAAATGATAAAGACTATACTTTCAGGGATCATTTCTACAGTATGTGACTAGAGAAGTTTCTCTGATCCTGTAGAGCACCCAAAGCCATGAGTAGGAGCCAGAGCATCCTCTCCTGAACGTGAAGCTGGCTCTAGGTGTCGCTTCTGAGACTGCCTTTGGCCATTGATGATCCTTATCTCCCTTTCCTCTAAAAGAAGGACTTATTTTGAGTGGGTTCAATTTATCTGCTTTATACTTTGGGTTATATACTTTTGTGTCCTAAGGAATCTTATTCTAACTAAAATTTGGCAAAATTTACCAGGGCTCTTCCCAGAATATTACCATACTGGCACTGATTTTTAGACTTCCAGCCTCTAGAACTTTGAGTAATATGCCTACTGTGTTCTATGCCAACCGGTCTGTTAAAGTAGCTTGTCCAAACTGAGAATGACAAATGAGTAATAACTTTACCACCTCTGTCCTTAGTGTCCAGCAAAAGGTCTGGGCTACATGAGAGTAACAGGAAAGGAATCATGTAGGATGTGGTGAAAAATGAAGACAAGCATGAGTGTGGCTGACATCCTGGATTGTAGTTTTCCATCTCTAGTTTGTGAAAGCTGGTTAGGACTCGAGAGACTCAATTATTCTCTTATTCCCTACTTCTTTTTCTCCATTCTAAATATTTCCCAGGAATACAGGTGGCAGAAAAATGCTATAGGTTACTTCACCCTCATCACCATCTCTTACCAGCAGTTGTCAAAAGCTTCAAACCCGAATTCTCTAGAGAGTGCCCTCAAAAATTTTTAAAAGATCAGATTGTCAGTAAAATGGGAGATGATCACTGGAGACCCAATCCTCGACATTTCAGCTGTATAAAACTTTGTGGTTGGAAATAACATGAGAGGCAGCTAAAGAGAAATTCAGAGAGGCAGCCAGATAAAGGTGAACTTCACAACTAAAGAAACAGCAGAGCTATGGGCTGTCTTATGACCCCCCCTCACTCACCGAAAGTCAATACAAGGATTGAATTCCCACCCACTATGTAGGGACAGAAGGGACCTCTCCTTTGACCAGGAAAATCACAACTCTTTCCCATCAAAACTGAAGAGGACTCAGGTGGTTGCCTCACTTATTCTAAGATTTTTTTATTCTGAGCAACGAGGAATTAAATTCAAAAGGCCAAGGACTTCTGGGCATCTGCTTCTGTTTTTCTCAACTGGGCTCTTTTCTCAATCATTGTGAAGTATTACAGCTGGGCGGAGATTGTCTCAAATCCTCACAATTCCTGTATCAGTGAACTTCAGGTTCTGTTCTTTCAAAGATCAGTTTATTTGGGGAGGTTTGTTTTGTTTTGAAGGGTCATACCGAATATTGATCAGGGGCTACTTCCGACTCTGCACTCAAACTGCTTCTGGCAGTGGTCGAGAGACCTTGTGTGGTTCCAGGATCGAACCCAGTTGTGAGCATGCAAGGCAAGTGATTTCTCTGTTGTACTATCACTCAGACCTCTATTTGGGAAATTCTTTACCCTGAATTTAATTCAGATTCTACTAGATGCATGTTGACAGAAGAGTTAAAAATACAAGAAGAGAGAGATTCAAAATGAGAGGGGTGATGCTCTTAGTAAACAGGAATCACAACAGAGTCTCAAATGGTTTGCCAAGCATTTCTGTTTCTTTTTTCTCTGTTAACAGTAGATATAGGAAACTTTATGAAGTATATGTTGGACATAAAAAGAAAAAGAGAGGGAAGCAAACAAATAAAAAAGGAAAAGAATAGTTTCTTTTCCAAGAACCACAAGAATATTTATTTTGTGTGTCTTTCATAATCCAACAGATTGAGTTTTAACTTTTCATAATTTCTTTCCTTTGTCTCTCTCCAGCATCAGAAGTGAGCTTTCTGGCCTCATCTTGCTGACAGCTACAACCCACAAGCTATTGCCTAGAGTGGTTCCTGTTTCTTCTGTTCATTAAGAATTTAGGTAAGTCACATTGAAAAAGGCATAAGAAAGTTTGCAACAAAAGAGTCTGAAGACCATGAGCTATTCATTGGACTCTTTCACTTAAAATTTACTTTGTGGGTGTGAGGATCTTTCCCAATGAGTCAACTTTAGCATCATTGATGAGTTGAATCTTGGGGCCAGAGAGTTTGCTCAATGGGTTGGACTTTGGCTGGGGTAGACCTGTGTTAGATTACTGACAACTTGCAGTCTCCTGAGCTCCACTGGAGCAACCCCCAGGCATTGAGCTGTGAGCAACAAGTGCCTCATCCCAAACCATTGGGAAGTATAAACTGGAGAGAAAAAAATCAGTCTTTAACTTCCTTCTTATACTCACCACTCCCATCTCCCTTTGCCCTCTGTTTTTCTGGGCACATCTTATTCATCTATTTCTACTATGTGCCTAGTTACAAAAACTTATTTGAGTTTGTTCTCAA